>NC_056725.1:1379701830-1380001830 GCF_019279795.1 Protopterus annectens | reverse complement strand
GTACAGACGTCTGGGAAAGGGAGCAAACCAGGACTTTTGATATATTTCCAGTGGTGTGGTGTGGTAATGAAACAGAGGTATATCATTGTTGAGAAATCATAATAAATATATACAAAGGCATTTAAGGTCTTATATGAATATTATACATCTGCTTCCCAAGCAACTATTGGTGTTGCAGCCTTTATTTTAACTTTGGGTGCATGTCTGAGTTAGATATGTTAAGGGTGGATATCTAGTGTGGATTCTGTGTTCCAGAATGCTGCTGTTTCTGTACACAATCTACAAACCTTTGAAATACAGAAGCAGGTACAAAATGGATAGCACATTTCCTCACAATGATGTCTTTTTACAGTAATTAATTGCACAATTATAAACAATTTAACAAAAAATTACTCTTGCCTTCTTATTGATTGCTCTTTATTAAGCTATGCTTTTGGAACTTGATACATATTCTTTGATAATAATAACTACCCTTTTCATCAATGGCCTGATATCACTGAGTTTTTCAGGGATTTGATAATTTGGAATATTCCCCTTTTCCAATCTATTACGAGTACTGGATTGGTTATGGTACACTGCAGTGATTGATAGTGAAGATTTCATTTAGTGAGCAGTTTCTCATCGTTTTATTACAATTCATCAGTTTTACACCAGATGTGCAATATCTCATGCAAGAGACCACATCTCATGAGAAAGTCCCCCCAAGCAATCTAGGATAACCCCTTCCAACTTTCAAAATCACATAAAATGATTCTTGTCCAGGCTCACCCCCTGCACCCAAACCAATTCTCATTGATTGCTGTCTAGGGTCACCCACCCCCATTCCAAATTTTATGTTCATTGCTTATCTATGATCATCTTATCCATCTGCCCCAATTTGTGTTCTGTGCTCAATGACCAGAATCGTATCTTCCAGATTCATATTCATTATCCATAGTCCAGGGTAATCCACATCCTACCTCGTGAAGTTATCACTGAGGGTCCCCTGCCTTGCCTCTTTCATCCATGTTCAGTGCTCAGTCTTCATAGAATCCTACATTGGTCAGTGCTGGTGCCTTACAACTCCAAAATGTTTTGGGTTGTTACTGATCTGTACTTGCTGTCATTGTAGTTTTCATTTTTTTCCTATGCCCATATACATTTCTTTGAAGCATGGTGCCCCCCCCCCAAAAAAAACTGCCGTTTGGTTGGCTACTCTAAATTTGCTTGCATACACTGTTTGCCTTTATATGTGTCTCTGCTGCCTGGATTGTTGATGAAAAGTGTCTAAAGGATCAGCCCGTTAACCCTGCTGTGAAGTGATTAATTATCTAAACCTTTGTGCAAAAGCGGAACAAGGTTAAACCTGTAGTGTTCAGTATTTCTCTGTTACCATTTTACTAACAAACACATTTTTAGTCGAGCACAAAAGAACAGCAAGGCAAAAAATAGTGTGTGCAATGTTAATGAACATTTTTTATAATAATAGTGCCTTTTTATTAATCTGTTAATGTGTTTGAAATCTAGCATTTTTTATTATACCCATATGCAGTATAATATTTGATTGTGGGAAAGATGGTGTGTGCAGCTCTGCATAAAACAAAGCATATTAAAGCCGCAATATTCTGCTGCTCATGGCTTGCAAAAATAATATAATGTATAAATATCAGTTTTACAATGAGATATTTGGTTGTCACATTGACTCATCCTAACATAGTTTGTTTTGTATTTTAAACAGCAGTAGCTGTATTACTAGATTACATTGCCTGTAGTCTGATGAGAACCCTTAATATTTGCTTGTGTTACTATAACATGGATGAGGTACAATGCTTTATTTGGTCATGTCTTTTGTTCATTGTCATATTTTTACACTTTACTTATTAATCAATGTAACCAACATACCTGGAGCCATTGTTTTTCACATCTTTAATAAGCCCCCCCCTGTAAAAATGATTACATAGCCAACAAAATCCATTTTGCAAGTATAATAACATGCTAGGTTGTGTGTTGAACAGCTATTACCACACACACACTAATGCTTGACAATTTATAGTCCCCTAACCCCTGGGTACCACCTTGCTACCTTGGGTGCGCAATAATATCTATTTATTGCATGCTGCAACATGTACTATTAGTCACTTGTAATATTTTTTTCCAAGTTTATATTTTGTTTCTCTGAAATGTTTGTCTTTGGAGTGGATTAGATTCATAGGTATATACTAGGCCAATGACCACCAGGGCCTTTATAAGCTTAGCCATGCAATCCAATCCAATTGTGTTCCTATGTATCATGGGAATTTATCAAGAGGCAGTATGCTAGTTAGGAAGTTTCTAGAGGTTATGTGGGGCAGGGGACGTTATGGTACTTTGGGCAATATTTACTGCCTCTGTCTGTCAGGAACATAGGGGCCACACTTGGGGTTAATTTCCAATTTCCCATCCACTGGTCAAAGTTATGGTTAAATAGAGTTAGGGATGTGCTCTGCTTCCAGTAGATAGGGAGGCTGTTCAGGAGCGTGGGGATCCTCTGAGAGACATATCTATCTCACCAAGATGTATGATTTATGTCAAATGTTAAATCATTGGATCTAGTGGTTCTGATGCTGTTTATTTTGTGGATGGGAAAAAGGTCCATCAGAGCTGGATCCAAGGAGCCTTGTATGCCAGCCATAGATTGCCTCTCACCGTAACCGTTTTGAGCATTTCAACCTTTGCATATGTCTGGTCAGGTACATGCCAAAGGGTCATTATACTCAATGGTAGGTTTGATAAGAGCCAAATAAAGTGGCACCATGACTTCTTTGGACCTGGATGCCATGACTTTATTTATAAGTTGGGTGACATAGAATGATTTTCTTTCTACCTTGGGCACATGTTGGTCAAAGGCCAGATTGCTTTCTACATATGTCCTCAGATCCCTGACTGCCGGGTCAGCTCTTAGGAGCATCATATCAATGGAGTAATTAGCCTGTGTGAACTTTTTCTCAAAAGGCACTATAATGCATTTGTTGGCATTGAGTTTTAATCTGTGACTTTGGTACCAGTCATTTGTCAGTGTCAGGCCATATTGCAAGATGTTTGTGTCATGGGAAGGAAACTATGATAGCTCCCAATTTGCAGTCATCTGCAAACTTAGTCAGACAAGGGCATTTGACAGTAGCCTTTACCTACAAGACGTAGATGCCAAATAGGCGTGGTCCCAGCTTGGAGCCTTGAAGTACCTACCTGGTGACTAGTCTCTTGGTGGAGGTGGTTGCACCAATCCTGACTTCTTGTATCCTGTCTGTGAGGCAGCTGGCAATTCAGCCAGTTATGTTGGGGTTTATACCCAATTTGGTGAATTTGTCAATTATACCTGAGTGTGGTATTGTATCTAATGCCTTAGCCAGGTCCAGGTAGGTAGTATGCACTGCTTTCCCCTCATCTTTGCCTTGATGACCTTCTCAAAGAAGTTGGCCAGGTTTAGTAGGCATGACCTTCCCTTGACAAAGCCAAACTGGGTTGGGTTCAGTGTCTGAAGATTGCCTATGCCTTTTGTTGATCATTTCCATGATAATTCATTCCATGGTTTTGCATATTAGACTAGTCAGACTAATAGGTCATAGTTTCCAGGGTTGGTTGATGGTCCACTATTGTGAAATGGGATAACCATTACAGTCCTCCATTCTCAAGGTACAAAGCTTGTTTTGAAGCTATAGTTGAAAAATGACTCAAGTGGTCCTGCTAAGTCATGTTTGAAGCTATTTAGGAAGCATCTCAGGATATTGTTCTGGCCCACTGAGGCTGTGTTTTTGGCCTTAGTCAGTGCCACCAGTACCTGCTCCGTGTTAATAGCTATGGGGGTTATGCCAGTAGGTATTTCATGAGGGAGACGGGGGGGAAAGGGTTGAAGCTTCAGCAGAATTTGTCAGACAGCAAATTTGTAATGTCAGTCTGCTCAGTGAAGCTGGCACCATTGACCACCAGTTCAGCATACTGATGTGTGCTACCTGTGAGGTTTCAGACATAGCTGTAGAAGGCTTTATACTGTTTCTTCAGCTTTGGTGAATGTAGAATGTTGCTCAATACAAAGCACATACCTGCCTGAGACACATATTCAGACAGATCATCAAACTTTCTCATTGTATAGTCCAGGAAGTACATCTCAGGTCATTAATGCCCACATGAACTGTAATAGAATCATCCTGGTACCTGTGGTGTAGTGAATTGAGTGCATGCATAATTTGGCAGATCCTGCCTCCAGATAAGCAACTAACCATTATCTTTACCTAGTTCAGTCTGGTGAGTGGGGCATCTGTGTGTCCCCTGCGATAAGAGTTCTGGGTAATATATTTGCTGGCCTTATGGGTTTTTCTCGTGGGACTCCAGTGGGTGTAGGCATATGTGTGGTATTTGGTGCTGCTTTTGGTGAGTGCTTTAGAGTTTGTTGAAGATGCCTATAAGGTTAGGAGGTTTTTGAGGATTGGGAAGATTATGTTTCAGTATCTCAGCATAAGAACAAGGGGAAAAAAGTAGCAAGGTACACAGAAAGGCACTGGAATGCAACTTTAAGCAGGTATATTCAGCTATAAAAAGTACTGAAGCACACATCCTGCAGTGGAATTCACACTACTGTCATTACTGCAATCCCACCACAAACCTTGGTACCAGACTACTAGAAGGGAATTTTAAGCAGGTATATACAGCTATAAAAAGTACTGAAGCACAAATCCTGAAAGAGAATTCACAATACTGCCAATACTGCAATCCCACCACAGACTAAGGCATCAGACTATGCAGACCTTTAACAAGAATTTGTTACAAATTACTAAATGAGGCTCAAAGCTGACAGTAGATCACAGTCATGCCATAACTTTGAAAGGAGCTACAAGACTGATTGAAGCTCGAGACTGAGTTGAAAATACAAAAAAGCTACCTTTTACATGTAATTCTACTTATGGAAATGGAAGTGCAGTATAATGTGTAAACAGTGCTAAAATCTTGCAGTAATACATAATCTTCATACAACTGCAAAAGAAGCTACAAGGGTAAGGTCCCAGAACAACCTAAAAATAAAAACAGATAACGTCTTTGGCTAAAACATGGTCAGAAAGCACAGAAGTACAGAAAATATCAACACACAGGTCAGTATAAGAGCAACTTAAACATTTAAACAGAATTTAAATAAACGCTTTTTTTCTTCCCTTTTGATGAAAGGCTTGTATCTCGTATCTCTCATAGTCTTGAAAAAAAGATCCCGAGTAGATGTAGCTCTGTGCTAAATATAGCTAAACTTGCTAGAGAGGGATCCAGTCAAATAAAATCAATACTGGAGCTTTTGTTCTGTGGTTGGAATTTCAGAAACTTTTAGCTTAATGCCTCAAGGGGGGGGCAGACTCAAAGAACAGGGAAAACACCAGCAGCAAGGTAAACAGAAAAGCACTGGTATGTAGGAACACTTCTTCTTCTTCTTCTTTCAGCTTTTTCCTGGTTAGGGGTCGCCACCGCGGATCATTGTCCGCTCATGATTGGCAGTGGAGTTTTACAGCGTTGAGTTGCCAGCCTGGCGCCCAACCTTCCACAGAAGGCACACACATGCACGCCCTCACACCTAGGGCCAATTTTGTGTGTCCAATCCACCTACAGCATGTCTTTGGGATGTGGGAGGAAACCCATGCGACCACAGGGAGGACATGCAGACTCCGCACAGAAGGCACCCCAGCCGAGGATCGAACCGGAGAACCTCTTGCTGTGAGACGGCAATGTAAATAAAGGTGCAGCATCATATATAATCAATGTTAAAATTTTGCTGTAATACACAATTTTTTACACAACTGCAAATGAAGCTACAGACCTAAAGTCCCAGAACAAACTAAAAAAATGTTTGGCTAAAACATGGACAAAAAGCAGAGATGTACAAAGAGTATCACTATATATGTCACTATAAGTGCAACTCAAAATGTTTAAGCAGAATTTAAATAAAAGCTTTTTTCTTCCCTTTTGATGAAAAGCACGTTTCACACCTGTCAGAAACTTGAACAAACGTATTCTACAATTAATTACAAATAAACCAAGTCTATGATAAAAACTACAATACTTGGTTTCATCTTCAAACAATAAAACTTAACAGCCCCTGTGTACAACAAAGTAATACCTCTCAGTTAATTTTTCCAGAATGTATCTGACAAACATTTCTAAAAATGTACTGTTTCTCACACACACACACACACACACACACACACACACACACACACACACACACAGTGGGCAGAATTCACAAAACCTCCATGTAAGAGTTAATATGTTTTACACTGAGGCTGCAGTTAAACGGTGTGACGTCAGCATGCCATGCATATTCATGAGGGCATGCTGAATCACACCCTAGGCTAACACGGTCCGTGTAGGAAAGTAGGGGGCGTGTCCACACAGCGAGTTCTGCAAAGGGACACGCCCCCAGAAGAGTCAGAGTCCGTGGAAATGTCAAGAAACACAACAGCACATATGCCCCCACAGACTATAAACTCAACTGTAATGTAAAACGTAAAAATCAACTGTTTCATTTTTTTTTTATATAATTTCAAAAATGTTTGCCCATAATTGCGCTCGTTTGCGCGGGTGTGCCCTTTGCTCAGCCACAGTTAGCAGTCATTGGAAAAGCATATAAGATCTAAATATGCAAACTAAGCCAAGTTGCAATAGCGTAGCGGTAGAGATGTCAGCCAAAGAGGAGGTAGTCATGGTTCGAGCCCCAACAACATCATTTTCTATTTTTAGTGAAATAAGCATGAAACAATCCCCTGACATATATGTGTGTATATATATATATATATATATATATATATATATATATATATATATATATATATATATATATATATATAAAACTATAATTTAATTAAAATGTAATGAAATGGGCCATGTATTTTTGAAGAAATCTGACACAATAAAAAAAAAAATTTTATAAGTGCCCATAGCTGAGCAGCGCTCTAACAAGCTGAGTATGACTGCCCGCAGGTGAGCAGTGGTTTAACAGGTGTAATATGAGTGCCCGGACTTGAGCAGCACTTTAACACACTGAAACTGTGTGCCCGGAGTTGAGCAACATTTCACACAGCGTAATATCCATGCTCATAGCCAAATAACGAGTTAACCAGCGTAACCCGTTTGTGCGGAGCTGCGCAGCGTGCCAACCGGCTTACCGGCGGGCAACTTTGAGCAAGCTGTATCAAAGCCGCCTTTACACAGACACACCTCCTAGCCTGTCTAGACAGTAGTAAAATAAAAAAAAGCAATGCCCAGGCTCGAACCCAGGATACTGTGCATCATAGTCAAAGTACTGAACCACTAAGCCATGACAGTTGTACTGATAAATGCAGTATTAGCATATATATAGGGATGAATGGAAATAGAAGCATGACAAAGCAGGTTTTCTTAAGCTGATACATTTCCAAAATGGCCAATCACAGATAAGTGTGGGAAAAACGGCATACATAAGCCCCATAGGCGGGAATACACAGCATAACTGATTGTGGAACCTATTTGCAGTGAGGATGGCAGGTGTAGGAGAGGGTAGTCGCTTCTGAGCACAGAGGTGGGGTGTTGAGGAGTCCAAATATATGGTTTGGCTTCTAGTCCACGATCATGAGGCTCAACTCATGCAGGGCCAGGTTCCCAGGGGTGCATACAAGGCAGAGGCGTGGAACCGGTTGGCACATGATCTCACCAGTGCCACAGGTATACCAAGGACTGGTGAACAGGTCCGTCACCACCATGCGGACCTGAAGAGAAGAAAGCAGGATCAACTGAACCGTTGGATCCAGGAGGCCCGGCAAATGCCCAATGCCCCACTACTGAGTAAGTATCCATGTAATTAAGTATGTAAGAAATTATCCTAGCTAATATTATGGAGATGTATGTTCCAATATTACTTCATTTATATTACAGCTGCAGGTGTGCGTTCCGCGAATCGGCGAGCCTATGGTGATAGGCTGGTGCGGTTGCGCCACCAGGCAGGTTAGTAATTATTTTTCTGTAATTGTTATAGAATATAACTGAAACAGCTTGTAAAAGAGTTCAGTGTTGTTACATATTAATAAAGTTCAAATAACACTATAAGAAAGATTCTGCTAGTACTATGATTAGATAAGTGATGCAGCCTGTAATCCAGAAATAAAAATTAAACAAGTCTGAAATAGAGATTTTCCACCTGTATTGTAATATCAGATAACTTGCTTCAGCCAGAAAATTACTGGTAAACAAGCTAAACATGATAGACATGTGTCAAATACATCCCCTTTTAAAATCTGCCATGTGAAACAAGTGAATCTGTTGGAAAGGATTGTTGTAACCAAGTAAGAAATGTTAATAACGCCTAGAATTAAGTACCATCTTGAATTGTAAAAATAAAACAAGTGAGAGTGTGAGAAAGAGGTATGAATCGACCAAGAAAGCTGTAATAAGTCTTGAATAAAGTTATACTGCAGTCTGTACATAATGAAATGAATGAGACAGCCACAACCAAACAGTGAAATGTTTGTAATAAAGTACTGAAAGTGGAATGTGTCTGTCCCACAATTTGGATATGTTGCTGTACCCTTGCAATATGGAGATAGTATGGTTGTATGAAATACTGAACATCCACAGTTGTGTAGAGCCATATAAATCAAATGTAGCAGGATGCTGTACCTGAACATAGCCAGTTATGAACGTGTATGAATAAAAATGCAATGTATATTAATGTAGCAGTAACATTCCCATCACCAACATTCCTAAGGTTACATATAGGAAACTGTACTAAGACCTGTAGGGTATATATATCTGCAGCTACTAGAAATGTACAGCATATGCATTTGAAGTTGTTAATGAAATATTTCTTCACCCTACCCTATTTTCACAAATAATGCCATTCCACACCAAACTGGGTATGTGTATATACAATTAATTCCCATGGACATTTCTCCTGTTGGTTCATACATATTTGCATGTACGTTGATGCATGTGCCCTGTTCACATATCCACACCTGATGGCCTGTTGCCATCAATCAACCCTGCATGCTGTTGGATTGTGTACTGTTGTTCAAAATATGCATGTGTTATGCTTGCTGTTCAATGTTTGGAATTCATGGGTGTTTGGTAATGGGAATACTGATGCATGCTGTTACAACTAATTTTGAATGGTGTTATTTGTTACTAACCCAAAATGTCATAAAATATTGTTAAATATAGGACAACAGGGAAGGCGGGTTCCAGCGGACCCACCTCTACCACCTCAGCTGGCGAGTGAACCTGGCACTAGTGCCCAGGCCGGAACCTCCTCCGGTGGCCCTGTGCCACCTTTGGGTGGAAGGGCTGCAGGGGATGGGGCTCATCCCCCCTCTGCAAGCGTGGCCAGAGGAGAACGTCCACTCACCCTCCAAAGTGTCTGGTCTGTGGTGCGTAGCATTCTGTGCTTGAACCCCTACGCCAGCTTGAGGCATGGGTGGTGCAACTCACGGGTGTGCCTGCCCATCCTACACAGCCCCCAGCACAGCCCCATTCTGGGCAGTGAAGGCGCAGTGGCAACTGCCCATGGGAGGAGATCTCAGTTCCACTGTTGCCATCTGTGGGCTCATGGGCTCGCGATATCCAAACATCCTTCCCCGTTAATTGTGTTCACCCCCCACATGTGTCATACTCCGCCCCTGTATGCGTCTTGTTTGTCTTGTCTGTTAACCTCCCCAACCTACCTCCCCAAATATACCTACTTCCTGTACCTCACATTCCACTCTCACCTGAAAAAAAAAAAAAAAAGGCACTCTGTTCCCACAAAAAAATTACGCCCCATACATAGCTGCCCATTTTGCAGACATGTCTGCTGGACATGTCAACTGGTAATTACAATTGGCCACACAACAGATTTTGTTTTCCTCACCCCTCTCTCAGGGGTGGAAGGTTTCAAATTTCACACCAAATTACACACATATGCACAGCTGTTGCTGATAAAGAAATGGGCAGCTATGGGCCTTTCCTACATCCTTCCTGCAAATCCTGAGCTTGTTTTCCTACTGTACTCCCCTCTTTGTGCCAACTTTTTCACCACTTTCCTATCTCCCCATTTTCTTTTCTTTCAAAGAAATTAGCACGGGTGTGTGCGAGAGTAAGCACTTTTAAGCAGTAGTAAGTGGGTGTGCGCTTGTGTGCGTGAAGCTAAGCGGCACTGCGCATGCGTGAGCTCTGCGCAAACCAGCGCTAACCCACTTACAACTGCTTAAAAGTGCCTTAGTCACTCTGAATGACAAGGCCTGTAGTCTGCTCAGCAGCAAAATAAAATTCCTCTGTCAGTCTCAAACCCAGGACCTTGGAAACACTAGTCTGTATGACTTACCACTAAGCCATGACTGATATACAAGAACTTTGTGCTGAAAGCAATATATCATGAAATAGTAGGACTGAATGTAAAGGGAATATAGGAAGGCTATTACACAAAGCTTTTCTTGTATCTTTACTGGCAATTCTTGTGGAATTGCATTACATTAGTGTGATAAGAGAAACAGCCATGCTAGTAGGTAATAATGTGACAGTAGCACCTTGCAAACCACACACACTATCAGAGCAGGATAAACATGGCCATATTTGAATAGGTAAGAGGCCAGACCTCGCAACTGTGACTGATTTACAGGGATGTTCCTGATTTGCAAACAAATGTTAACTGTGCCCCACTGACTCCCTGTGAAATGTACTAACAGTAGGCAGAAAGGTGTGGAATCCCACATAATGGTAACTCTCAATTAGTTAAAGTACACACTACTTGCATGTCAGAAATGGTGTAGTAATACATATGCTCAAAATACCCCACAGTCACAACTGCAGAATATCTGAAATGTATCACGGGTGTATCCCACTATGTACCATTCCCTGAGGCTGCTAAAATATACACCTGAGAGTATCTGAGGCCTGCAAGTGTCGGAAACTCACAGGCGCATCATTCTGTCTGCTGTCACATACTCTGTGAATAGCTGTACAATTGCTTCCACAAGCACACCCTCATGTAGGAGTACAACCCAGAAATATCAAAGGATGTAGCCATCTAATAAAATAAGGACAGTATAGCAGTTTACAAGCACTGCATGTGCCTGATATTCATAACTGTTAGTACAAAGTACAAGGCCCCACTACTGCTCAGCAGCAAAATAAGATACCCTTGTAGGTGTCAAACCCCACACCTTGCCCTTACCAGACTGCATGCAGTACCACCAAACCACACCAAACATATAAGGAATTGCTGCTGAAAGAAATATATCATGCATTACAAGGAGTGAATGTAAATGGAAAATAGGAAAGCCATAGCAACACATTCCAGTAAAGACACTTAGCAGGCCTTCAAGGAGTGAATGTAAAGGCTAAATAGTGAAGCCATAGCAACAAATTGCAAGAGCTACTGTTGTATACCAGTTAATCCACAAGTCCCACAGGAAAGCACATACTCCCATGTAAACAGTATTAGTATTATTAGGTGTCAGTTAACATACACACTGAGAAGAATGAACTGGAAGAAGCAACAGTCAGGTTTCAGTACAACATGCATTTCAGTGCCTACAACACAGCCTTAGATATGAGAGACATACCAACCTTTACACTCACAGAACAGTGTCCACAGCAAACCAGCATGGTCCCCACCTTGAAAAACTGAAAGGGCTAAGCCTACCTAACCTAACATTTTATAGCACTGTCCTGAAATCACAGCAGGCTGCATGCAATTAGTAAATGTTGGCTAACTTTTAGTTATGTACTCACCATAACTTCAGATGTTTGGGATCCATCTCGCCTACATTCTGACTGATGGGTTCGGAGCCGATCCCTCCGCTCCATGCAACTTATGCCAAAGAGCAAAGTCTCTTATTGGCTGAGCCTACTATATCCCAGGATGCACCACTACCAGTCCCCCAGATCTAGTTTGTCCGCATACATGCACACATGCACGCCCTGCTTATATAACATCGTCAGATGAAACAAGATAAAACAGTAGAACTCAAAACCGTTCAATCTCTTCTGATCTCCAAGGCAGGGGAAGGAGGTGGGTATTAGGAATGTAGGAGATGGATCCCAAACATCTGAAGTTATGGTGAGTACATAACTAAAAGATGTTATGTGATCCTATCTAGCCTACATTCTGACTGATGGGACAGCGTCCTAGCACCTGAATCCTGGGTGGCTCACTGGAAAACACTCCTGAGTACCGTGGAACCAAATGAAGCTCGTCCTCTAGATGCCACATCCAATTTGTAGTGGGAAATGAAAGTGCGGATTGGACCAAGTAGCCAGCACAAATTTCGATATAGCGAGCTTGGAATGAAAAGCTATAGAAGTAGCCATAGCCCTGGTAGAATGAGCTTTGATGGATGTTGTAAGTTGCTTATTAGAAGAAGAATAAGCCTGAGTTATGCAATCTCTGATCCATTTGGAGATAGTAGCTTTTGTGATGGTTTGGCCCAATTTATTATCTGAGAAGGACACAAACAACTGGTCTGACTTACGAAGTTGCTGAGTCCTGTCTAAATAGAAGCGTAATTGCCTGTGAACATCCAATTTATGGAGAGTGTATTCTGCTTCATTGGAGAATTTTGGGAAGAAAACTGGTAGCTCTAGAGATTGTTGGAGACAGAAACTAGAACAGACCTTTGGGACAAAGGATGGATTAGGCCTAAGTGATACTCTATCCTTGTGGAAAATCAAGTACGGTGGCTTAATAGACAGGGCTTGAAGCTCTGAAACTCTTCTTGCAGAAGTAATTGCCACTAAGAAGGCAGTTTTCCAAGACAGATATTTTAACTCACATGTAGCAGCGGTTCGAAGGGAAGATGTTAATTGAAGCACCAAATCAAGATCCCAGGTGCAGGATGAAAAATTGGGTCTTAATAGGCTCGCACCTTTAATGAAAGTTTTGCATAGTCTGTTGCTCATCAAAGGAGGATCCATGGATTCGTGGAATTTAGAGATAGCCGCTAGTTGGACTTTAATAGTTGAGACAGAAGATCCTTGATTAAACAGGGATGTTAAGAATTTCAAAACCTCTGGGACAGGAGCAGAAATAGGGTCTAAGCCCTTGAGTTGAGCCCAGATAGCAAACCTCTTCCACTTACTGAGGTACAATTTGTTAGTGGTGGGTTTGTGGGCCGAAGATAAAATGTGAACAACTTCGGGTCTAGTGTGCCTTCTAACTAAAGTCGGAAGTGGAGGAGCCAAGCTGTCAATTTCAAAGATTGAAGGGACTGATGCCGATGTCCCGACTGATGGATTAGCAAGTCGAATTAGGTCTAAAGTCCACGGATCGTCCACCGCATGCTTCTTCAGGTAAGGAAACCATACCTGACGAGGCCAGAATGGGGCAATCAGTATCATTGAGGACCCCAATTGAGAAGCTTTTGAATAACTTTGGGAGAAGTGGAATTGGAGGAAAGGCATAAAGTAGCCCTGTTGGCCAAGGTTGTGCTAGAGCATCCATAGCTGGTACTCCTGATGTGGGATCAAGGAGAAGAACCTTTGGCACTTGGTGTTTAGTGGAGTTGCAAATCCCCATCTCCTGAAAACCTGAGCTGCTACTGTGTGGTTTAGAGACCATTCATGAGGAGAGAGAATTGTCCTGCTCAATTTGTCTGCCAATATGTTTGACTTTCCGGGATGTGGGTCGCTACCAAGAAGCGGTTGGTAGCTACAGCCCATTCCCACACTCTCATGGCCTCTCTGCAAAGGAGTACGATCTGGTCCCTCCTTGTTTGTTCAGATACCAGACCACTGACATGTTGTCTGTGTGGATGGCAATGATGCCCTGAGGAAGAAACTTGTGTAAGGCCTGTAGGGATAGAAGTACAGCCCTCATCTCCAACACGTTGATGTGGAGGAGAGCTTAGTCTGGAAGCCAGGAGCCCTGAACTAGCCTGCCCAGACAATGCCCCCCACCCTATCTGGGAGGCATCGGTCGTCAGGGTAACCACTGGAGAGGAAGAACAAAGGGTTTCCTTGATCCAAATTGGATGTCTGAAGCCACCAGCGAAGATCCCTTTTGCATATTTCCGTGATCATGATGTGATGATTGAGAGGAAGATCCTGAAAGGACCATTGAGTTGACAATAGCCACTGAAGAATTCTCATGTGCAATCTCGCCAGAGGAACTAGAAGAACCGTGGCAGACATTGAGCCTAAAACTTGTAGAACCATCCTGGCTGGGGCTTTGGATCTCGAGATCAGAGCTTGAACTTGGCCCTGTAAAGTTTGGATCCTTTCGGCAGGAAGAAAGAGCATCAATCTTGAGTCTATCTCTGCTCCTATGAACTTTATGCGTTGAGAGGGCAGCAAGACAGACTTTGACCAATTGAATGTAATCCCAGGGTAATACCCAGGGAGATGGTGGCTTTGAGGTTGTCCATTAGTAGATGCCTGGTGGTGGCAGTCAGGAGCCAGTCGTCCAGATAGGGAAACACTTGGAATCCAAGACTTCTCAGGTGAGCCGTCACTACTGCCAAACACTTGGTGAACACCCTGGGGCTGTGGTGAGACCAAAGGGCAGAGCGCAAAATTGGTAATGACTGACTCCCAGGCTGAAGCGCAGATACCTCCTGGGCGCCTGATGCATCGGTATGTGATAATAGGCGTCCTTGAGGTCTAGGGAGCACATCCAAACATCCTTCTCCAACAATGGGAGAATGGATTGTAACGTGACCATTGAACTTGGATTTCGTGGACGGATTGGTTCAGTCTGCTGAGATCCAATATTGGTCTCAGGTCCCCTGTCTTTTGGCACTAAAAGAACCTGGAGTAATTTCCTGATCCGATCTGGTCTGTGGGGACGGTTGGATGACTCCTTTTCTAGCAGCTTTAAAGCTTCTGCGGCTGCCATTTCCCTTTGACTGGGTGGTGGGTCCGGGATTCTTTTGGGGGCGAGTATGTGAATGGGATGGTGTAACCTCCGGCAATGATCGAAGCACCCATCTGTCCTGAGTGATTGACTCCCAGGCTTTTAGGTGCTTGGCAAAGCGACACCCGACTGGCTCGAGCAGCACAGCGGGCAATCCCTCATGGCGTGTGGGAGGCTGAAGAGCCACGAAAGGACTCGCGGTCTCCAGAATTGGGCCCTCTGCGCCTCTGGGGCGTCTCCCTGAAAAATTTCCCGTCCTCTGCCTCTGGAAGGGAATCTTCCTGCTTTTGGGAGAAAAACTTACGAGATTTCGGAACCACATTTTCCCCTCCTTTAGCCTTGGGGTAAGGCCGAAGGGGTGGAATCTCCTGTGCAGATAAAGTTTTCCCTCTTGCTCACAGCGGGTAAGGGTGTCTTTAACCTTGGGTCCAAACAAGGAGGACCCATCAAAGGCGTCGTGAGCGCGTGAAGGAAGACTTGAAGGCCTCCGCGAACTGCCAAAGCGGAGCCAGGCTTGTCTCCGTAGAGCCACGCCTGTGCCTGCCTCTACCCCCCTTGGCCGCATAGGAAATGAGCCTCATGGACGAGTTAGAAATTGACATAAGGATAGCCAACTGAGAGCTAACCGACTGGGCTAGCTGCTCAGGTAGGTTACCGAGAGGAATCTGACAACTCCTTGACCAGATCCCTCTGAAGCCTGGTAAAATGTGCCAAATAATTCAGAGACCTTAAAGTAAAGGCCGCTGAAGTCAGGGTGCGCTTCCCACCTGTCCATACTCCTAGACTCCTTATTAGGAGGATGGATGGGCGTTGAAGCCTCTGCCACGTCCTGTTGTGTAGCAGATGCCACCACCATGGCATCTACAGCCACGCCTTTAGTGAGGAACTCCTTCTCGGGGAGCAGACAAAAATTTATTTGGACGAAGGGACTGGTTCCACGGTATCTGGATGTTCCCCCCCGCCGACAAACTAAATCCAGAAGCTCGTCGGAGACACCCAGGAGGCGGAGGGCTGAGCCCCAAAGGCCTTGAGGAGCACTGACTCATCAGCAGAGGGGTTTGGATATCCAGCCACCTCGTTGTTTAAGGATCTCTAAGATGTCTGCAAATGAGACATCATCCGAGGACCGGGGACCCCTCTGCATCATCAAGATCAGTGTCTGATGTAATAGACTGGGGAGTCCACGTGCTTCCTCTTGCACGATCTCTTCCTTGGGGTTCCTCGAAGAACTCGAAGAACCCTCAGGAGGAGGAACCCCACTGGGGTAACCTCAGGCCCGGGGCTCCTGACTACGGACAGGGAACTGCCAAAGACCCAGTCTCCACGCCCAGGTAAGGTGCGGTAAAGCCGGAGAGATGGCGAAGAGGACTTGGCCAAGGCACTCCTCATGGCTCTGAAAGCCGGACCCCAGAATCCTGGGAGTGTCCGGTCCCAGACGTGATAGCCGGAAGTCCCGAAGCACCGAGGGGAGGCTCGGAACAGCATAGGTCCCAAACATCACCCCGGGTCCAGCCGAAGAAGTCCAGCGTACCAAACTCGGACCCGAAGGCCGGGTTGGAAGTAGGTCGGGCCGACCCTGAGATCTCCACCGGCTCCAACAGCACCTGCTCCGGAGCGAAGCAGTCGGAGGAGGAATGGCAATGGGTGGGCCAAGGTCGCCGGCTCTGAAGCCAACTGGGTCGGAACGAAACAAATTTTTGGAAGACTGGGGACTGGAACAGTCTTTGGAGCACCCTGTCTATATCAGAATCTGACATCCTCAAGACCGAGAGGAAACAGAGCGGGTTCGAGGCCTCTCCAACGGCCCCAAGGCTAGGGGACCGGCTCGAGGTGACTCGATGAGTATCGGCGTCGAGGAATACACACACCAGATTCCGTCGGTGCGAGGTGGGCTTGGCGCCGAGGAGGAATGTCTGGCGGCGACCCTTATCGGCTCGAGACCAGTGGAGCCGGCGAAGGTGACCCGCCTCGATGCCCCAGCCATCGGCTCGAAGCCAGAGGAGTCGATACTGGTGGCATCGAGGCAGACGTTCGACCTCGGCTCCAAGTCCTTGGAGCGAAGGAGGCCTGCCTATGTCTTAGCGGTCGGATCCGGCGGACTGGTCGGAACCGACGCCCTTTCTTTGGCGGAGAAGGAGAGGATGCCAAGGCTTCTTCAAAGAAGGTTTAATTAACCCCTTAAGAATTAATTTATTTTTCCTCTCCTGGAGGACCCTTGAGGAAAAAGCGTGACATACGCTACATGATTCCTGTAAATGTTTTGCACCTAAACAATACACACAGAGCGAGTGATCGTCCGTGATGGACATTTTAAAACTACATTTTATACATTTTTTAAAGCCCGAAGGCCTAGGGTTCTGAGACATTATGGGGAGAATTTCAGTAATTTGACTGAAAAAATACAATTACTGGTGACACCCCTAAGTATAGGCTTACAGTTATCGCTCGCAAATGACAGGGGACTTTGAAAACCCTGTAAGAACAAACAGCTACAAAAAATTTAAAGCCTTTTCACTATATGTAAAGTAGGGTTGATTGACCGGGAAGGCCTTAGATGAAGGGGGCCTGCCAAACTCAACCCAATCACACAACAAAAATCTTCACCAAATCCACCAATCAACAACAACAATGAGAAGAATAGCTGTTAAAACAGCTTTTTTGAGAGAAAAACAGCAAAAACTGACAGAAAAAAGTTAGTTAAAATAACTACTCAGCTCAGCCAGCTCGAGACCACGTCTTCGCAGGTTAGCGGCAAACGAGATCGGGGGACTGGTAGTGGTGCATCCTGGGATATAGTAGGCTCAGCCAATAAGAGACTTCGCTCTTTGGCATAAGCGTGCCGAGTCGGAGCCGAGGGATCGGCTCCGAACCCATCAGTCAGAATGTAGGCGAGATAGGATCACATAACATCAATTGGTGCAGAGGCCATCACATGCACATGTGCAGATACCTACAAAAGCAGCCTGTACTCCCAGCCCACACATGCAATAATATCATTGCAGCAACTGGAGGGAGAGAGAGAGACACAGAGAGAGAGAGAGAGAGAGAGACAGAAACAGAGACAGAGAGAGAGAGAGACCAAAAAAAAATAATAAAAAGGAAAAAACCATCAGCAAGCCAGCCAGCAGCAAGCCATCCAAAACAGCAGTCAGAAACAAAGGTAATGTAAAGTACATAATCTAATAATCTACATACTGTGAACCCTCCATATGTGTTAGCAGTCTGTATCTATATTTATATGAAGATGTGCATAGGGCAAGGGACATACTGCAACTGTTAGTGAAAGCTGGACATACATATGTAGTTGAAGGTTGCTAACAGTATGCTGCCGTAGGCACACAGGGCCAATAGCATACTACCTACCTATGACACAATGCACACACACATGTACTCATTGCAATACCAACTATGTGAGGTGGAATGAGTGTGCCACTGACTGTGTGCAAGGTCTTTAATGGTGTTATTGCTCAGCATGACTTTGTGTCTGTCATGGTAGTGTGTGTCCTTGGTGTGAGGCCAGAGAAAGATGTGTCAGTTATTGGGATACAAACATACTACATTGCCATATGTTGTGCTGTGGTTCCGTGTATATGACTGTGGTGTAGGTAAGGGTATGGCCACAAAGACTAGGGTGCATTACCATTGAAATTGTAACTGTGCATTGCATGCATTGTATGGGATGGCAATATTCCCCATCCATTACCTTAATACATACCCCCAGTGTGAGGTTGTGCATTGGACCTCAAACAGTGTGATGAGTGCTGGTGTATACTAGTTTGTTGTAAGGAGTGTGGCAGGCACTGTCACACAGTTGTTGGCTGAGCACTGATATGTGGTAATTTACATGTGTATCCGCTGACAGACAGACAGATGCTATATATGGCAGTTCAGTGATATCAGTATAGTAGAGTATTATGTGTGCCATGTTACTTGCTCACATATTTTCCTTTTCCTTCCAGGGCAATGGTGCATCAGCGCAACCCCTGCTATTTGGCAGCAGAGGATGAGGAGATACACCAGAGCCTGGTGCAGGATTTTTTAAGACTCTTTTCCTGGACCAGCCAGAACCAGCAGGAGAGGGCTGCACTGTGGCAAGACCTTGTCCGTCAGGTAAATGACATAGGCATGCATAAACAGACATATGAGCAGGTATGCCATCACTGCAGTGATTTAATTAGAAATGTCCATCAGCATGCGTCTGATATCCACAGGCAAAAGCTTGCCACAGGTGGTGGGGCACCTATACACCCCCCTTGCCAGACTGGAGGAGCTCCTCCTAAGTTTTGTGGCTCCAGCCCAACAACAACAACATCCACAGATGTGTGTAATGATGGAGGCTGGAGCCACCCAGCATGTGGACATGGAGTGTGCAGGTAACATGCCATATCTGTAGTTGACTGCTCTCTGCACTGGTAGTTTATGCATGTGTGAGATGTGTACTGTGTTTGTAGCTGTTATCCTAGATGTTATTGTGCAAGATTTATATTCTAAATATCAGCAGTACACCTGTGAAAGCCAATTGTTGTACTACTGTACTGTATCATACTCACAGTATCAATGACACAGTTGTGCCCACTGACAATAGCTGTCTTATTTGTGCAGGTCCCTCTGGAGTAACAGCAAGGCAGCCAATCCATGCTGGTGAGTGTGTAATAATGATAATAATAGTAGTAATACCCTCAAACAGTATTGTTATGTGTTGGATTGCAGGTGTGTTTATGTGTATGTGTGTTTGTATCTCATGTACTGAGGAGTGTGCATGTGTGCATGTGTCCATGTGTGCATGTGTGCATGTGCACATGTGCATGTGCCCATGTGCCCATGTGTGCATGTGCCCATGTGTGCATGTGCCCATGTGTGCATGTGTGCATGTGCCCATGTGTGCATGTGCGCATGTGTGCATGTGCCCATGTGCGCATGTGTGCATGTGCCCATGTGCGCATGTGCCCATGTGCCCATGTGTGCATATGTGCATGTGTGCATGTGTGCATGTGCCCATGTGTGCATGTGTGCATGTGCCCATGTGTGCAGGTGCCAGTGTGCATCTGTGGTAAACTTTTGTACACATTGTAAACTGTGTTTCCTGTCTTCCTCTCACAGGTTCTGGTGTTGCTCTGGTGGTGTGCAGCAGGAAACCTGAAGCCACTGCTGGGGATAGTGATAATGATGATACATGTGTAATGGCACAGGGAGGTGCCAATCGACAGTACACAGCAGTCAACCCCATCAATGCGCACAGTCATCCTGCCGATACATCCATTGTCACCAATGTCCTTAGCTGAGGGACAGCATACAGTGGGCATTGACCAGGTAATGTGGTATCAGTGGCACATGCATCCCCTCACAGCAGCCATGGCCAGAGTCCTGACATGGTACCACATAGGCAAATGTCCAGGGGTTTTCGTGGGAGCATCCGTAGTCATACTACCCCTGTCAGACATGCCCACAGAGGTCTTTCAACCTCAGCTAAGTTCCAGGCTGTAATGCAGGCACAGGCATGTATGGAACGGTACACCAGACAGGGTCTGAGGGAGCTTAGAGCACATCACACTGCTATGAATGACACTATGCGTGACGTTGTGGCTGCCATCTGTACTGTCAGCGAGGTCATTGACAGATGTTGGGGGGGACACATTAGATCTGTTCCACAACTACATGTCCATGAGCCAGGGCAATGCAGGACGGTTGAGGCGTCGACGTGGACGTATGCCAGCAACATCAGCAGCTGGCAGTCGTCATGGATGACAACAAACCCGCAACCGCTCGCATAGTGCCAGTACCAGCCTCAGCAATGCTGGGTCTGTGCTGTCAACCGCCCTAGGAGACCACGTGCACGTGGCTCTGGACAGTCCCAGCAGGGACATGTGTCCAGTCATCAACCAACTGCTTCTGATGACAGTACCCAGTCTGGCTTAGTACGTGATACTGTCTGTAGCACCCCTGCCAGGCACAGGTACCGTGTCCATGGCCAGAGACAGTGATCTGTATGACCTGGCAGGTACAGTCTGTGGCTGTCCACAAACCCCCCTTATATGGCATCCATGAGGTGGAACTGTGTGCATGCATACACACATGCATAATGCTAACGCCTAGGGCTAACACATACACACACACACCGCATCAACATTGCCCTATGTTGTACTGTTGTCCCTCACTAACACACACACACACATACATGTCGATTGGATGTATCAATGGCAGACTCAGGCATACCAAATACACACCCTGTGCATATGATGAAACTGTGCCACCTCCTGCAATCTGTCACATTGATGCAGGAACAGGATAACATGGTGCTGATGCACTGGGTGACGACATAGAACTGTAGTAATATTATCATGTTTCACTTGAAAGAAAGTTACTGTTTGTCATTTTTGCATTTAAGTTACCTGTAACACATTGCATTTAAATTACCTGGCACTTGCTCACTAAAGCAATTATATAAGTCAGCATTAAAATATTAAAAGCACTACACCCTCACAAACTCCCCTTGAGTACCTTGTTCCCCATTGGCCCTTTTTTTCAATTATAAAGGAATTTCCAATACTATTCTAGCATGTCCAAAGGTCAGTTGTCAATCTCCTCTCTGGTCCAGCTGGTGAATCTGGTAATCTTGAGGCAATGTTACAACTGCCTCATCTACACAGACAACCCTCTCCTCCTCCCAACAAATTCCAACACATGTGAGAGATGCAACCATATAGCCATACTGGAGGCTAAGCTCTCTCAACTCAGTATTGGCTAAACCATTCAGGAGGAGAAGGAAACCACACTCACTACAATTCCAGTCTCACATAGACCTACCACGACAACAAACCAAACACATAAACACACAAAAATATACTCGGAGGCTCTAAATAAAAATCTGCCTAAGCAGCAGAGACCTCCAAAGCAGACACCCAAGCAACCGCTACCCCAAAACAAAACACGTGCAAGACATAGCTCACAAAGCCAGTGTGCCGAACAGTCACAGCCCTTAAGGCTAAACAACACACCTGATACACTTGTAATAGGTGACTCTATTGTCAGGCACACTGACGTCCCGCTCACCAGGCTGAACAAGGAGAAGATCACGGTGAGCTGCCTGTCGGTGCTAGGATCCGCCACATAACACAAGCACTCAGGTCACTCCAAGGCAAGTACAAATATGACTCAGTCATTGTCCATGCTGATGTGAATGACCTGAGACATACCTCCCTGGACTACATGAAAAGAGACATAGAGGAGCTCTCTGAGCATGTAGCCCTGGCCGGTATGACCCTGACCTTGAGTAGCATCTTACCCTCACCAAGAATGATGCCACAATATGAAGACAAGATGATCAATTTCAACAATTGGCTTAAGTATTGGTGTCATTCAAAGGGGATCCAATGCCTGTCAGCCTGTGATGACATGCTTGACAAGCCACGATGCTTCGCTAGGGACAGCTTGCACCTGTCACCCCTGGGCTTTCGGATATTGGCAAAGGCTCTTGCTACCCCCATAGTGCCTTTTTTAGGCAAGGCTCAAAAGACAAACCCACTTCCATAGGTATCACAAGGGATTAGAAACTAAGAGTAATGCTACTCAACGCCAGAATTCTAAACTTCAAGATGCACGCACTCAAAACTCTCCTTAGCATGGAGAACATCGATATCTGTGCAGTAACAGAAACCTGATTCAAGGCACCCGAGAGCACCCCAGCAATACCAGGTTATAACTCATACCATGCTTTTCGGCCCCAAAACTTGGACCGAACCACAAAAGGAGGGGGAGTATCAATATTCGTCAAAGATACCCACACCTCCAGGTTGTTGGCACAGCACGAAGCATCAGAGACTATCCATGTGCAACTAACAGTGGGTAAAACTGCCTTCCAGTTTATAGCCTGCTACAGACCACCCTCCCAAACCCAGGAACCCCACTCGGCCTTCCTGAAAACACTGGAAAATATGAAGGTCTCTCCAAACACCATTATATTGGGTGACTTCAACTACCCAAACATAGACTGGGAGCATTACTGTAGCTCCAACACCCTAGCCCAAAGGTTCCTAGACTTTATAAACTCAAATGCTATGGAACAACTTGTTACCACTCCCACAAGAGGGGAAAACATACTGGACCTGATCATCACCAACATGGGGACTCTATGCTCCAGACCAGAAGTGTATCCCTCACTGGTGAGATCAGACCATAAACTAATCTCACTGGATATTCATATCCCGACTCCACCCCCTGCCCTGAAAACCACAGTGAAAAACTTCTCTAAAGCAAATTTCACACTCCTCAAAACCGAGGTGTAATCCTTCAAAGCCCCCGGGCCTGTGGAAAATACTGCCCAGACTGCAGAATACTTTATAAATGCATTCTATGAACACCTTCAGGAATGCATGGATCATGCAATCCCAAATAAAACCAAGACCCAATCCTCCAAAGGCAGACGTCCTGTCTGGTGGACCCCAGCCATAAACAACTATACAATACAAGGAGGAAGCTACTACATGATAGAGCAAAATCCCAAAAAGGGAAGGCATCTCTGATCAGTATTAGCAAAAAACTATGGGCACTCATAAAATCGTCTAAGGCCAGCTTCGAGAGAAAACTTGCACAGGACACTAAGGATAATCACAAGGCTTTCTTTAGTTATGCTAGGAACCTGGGTGGGAATTCCCAAATATGCTCAGAATTAGTCCAAACTGACAAAGAATACACCAAACCCACAGACATTGCCAACATCCTAGCTGACAGGTTCAACGCAAACCCCCCCCTCCCCACCAAAAGGGCAAATATCTATCCCAGCAGAGTGCTGCCCCCCCTGACATCTCAGATGCTCAGGTAAGAGCTGCCCTCTCCAAAGCAAAACACACAGCATCAATGGGACCAGAAGGTGTCCCGGGCTGAGTCCTACATGAACTCCAAGAAGAACTAAACCCAAACATAAAACTACTGTTCAATCTCAGCCTTACTACAGGATATGTACCCAAAGAGTGGCGTACAGTAACAGTGATCCCTCTCCACAAAGGTGGTGCCTCAATGGATCCTGGAAACTATCGCCCCATAAGCCTGACTAGCTTGGTCTGCAAAGCTATGGAAAGGATCATCATGGACCTCATAAATAAAGATATTGGGGACTTACAGACACTGGATCCTACCCAGTTCAGCTTTGTTAAGGGCAAATCCTGCCTCTTAAACCTGGTTGATTTCTTTGAAACAGTCACCAAGGCCATTGACGAGGGGAAGGTGGTCCACACAGCCTACCTGAACCTTGCAAAAGCCTTCAATACAATACCCCACTCGGGCATTATAGATAAGCTCACCAGCTTAAATATAAACCCCTATGTCACTAGATGGGTTGCAAACTGCCTCAAGGACAGAACCCACATGGTTAGAATTGCTCGAGCCATGTCAGACTCCAAACCAGTTACAAGTGGCGTCCCACAAGGCTCAGTCCTGGGACCTCTCTTGTTCGGTATATATTTCTCGGAGGTACAGGCCAACACGGAATGACTGTGGCTGACCAAGTTTGCAGATGACTGCAAACTGGGTGCCATAATCGACTCTCCAGCCGACACAAGCATCCTCCAAAAGGGCCTCATAGAAACAGACAACTGGTGCCAGAGCCATGGCCTCAAGCTAAATGCCAAAAGTGTATAGTCATCCCTTTGGCAAAAACAAAGTGCCCACAAATTACCACATAGGTGGTAATCCATTAAGTACGGAAGAAGTAATTAGGGACCTGGGGACCCAAGTTGATAGCAATCTCTCATTTGACAACCACATGCCCAAAGTGGTTAGAAAAACATTTTATATAGCCCACCTAATCATGAAGGGATTCACATCTAGATCAGGGAAGGTCATTGTGCCTCTTTACTCATCCCTTATCAGGCCCATAATTGAGTACAATGCCCCTTTTGCGATGTACCTTACCAGACACCTGCAGCAACTGGAAAGATCCCAAAAGTACCTCACCAAGAGGATCAAAGGGCTCAAACAGATGCCATATGCTGCCCGGTTAAAGAAACTCCAGCTCTACTCAGTGGCATACTGCCTGCTCAGAGGCAATATGTGTCTGACGTATAAAGCCATGTCCAACCCGGAATTAATGGACATGCTGCACCTCAGAAAATCCAAATCCCATTGAGCTACACACTTGAGAGACTTGAACCACAGCACTGAAATAAATAGGACATGCTGGAGACACAGATTCATAACCCAGAGGCTCCCTTCACTCTGGAATAAAATCCCAGTCCAGGTTAGGCAGAGTCCCTCATTGACTCTCTTCAAGAGGAATCTTGATGAGTGGATGGGAGATTGTAGGTTTACCCCGGGTATCACTTCTGCACCACTGTTAGACAGAGGCACAGTATGCTAACCTCGAAAAAGGGCTTAGCAAAATTAATTTAAAATGGGTGGCGAAAGCCAAACACGCTCTGGCTAGGCTTATAAATGCCCTAGGGCAGATAGCCTAGTATGAACCTATGAACCTATATATACTAAATTCAGTTCAGTGAAATGAGATTCAGTGAAATGAGTTTACAGTAATTTGACTTTTCAGCGAAGTGATCGGGGTGAAATGAAATTCATTGAAATGAGATTCAATGAAAGAAAGTAGACCCATATATCTATCTATCTATATATATATATATATATATATATATATATATATATATATCTATATATATATGTTTGAGTGTTGTGTGCATATCTGTAAAATATCCCTGGGTTGGTATTCTTTGTGTGGGGGGATGTCTGTGTCTAGTCATAGCTCCCTGCCCATGTTCTTGGAATGTGTGGTCTATCGTGGAACACTTCCAAGACCCTACTGGCATAATCTAAAGTACTACCATATATTTTGATTCCATTTTAGCCTACATTGTAACAGATCATAACAAATCCATAGCTATTCTTTCAAAGAAGGTGCCTTTAAGAGATTAATACCACTGCCCTCACAGGCATCTGTGTGGAAGTGCAGTGGTATTCCTAACACAGCACTCACCACCTGTCCTCTGCAGTACAGACCATATACCTTTCCCAAGTCTTTTCTATTCCCAGATGTCTACTGAACAAATAAATTTTGACATGGGTTGGGTAATCAAGGCTACACATCTGTGGTGTGCAGAGTTTACCATGATTACAACTCCGTTTAATTATGATCTGGGTTTAAACCTGAGTGAGAACCACTGTGAATGGATGGGACACTCTCAACAGCTGTCAACAAAGGTAGTAGATACTAAATGCAGTTGTTAAACACAAACAAACATTTTGATTGGGGATTAAGAAGTGACACTGTGAAATGCTGTTTGGCATAAGGCTATAGCAGGGATATTGATAGTGTTGCAACTCAACAAATGTAGTCTTAAGTAAGGCTGCTGCTCCCTTAACTCCTTGCTAAAAATAATAAATACATAAAAGCATTGACATTATTCTTACAGTACATTATATGGTGGGATCTACTAAACCCTTCTGGCAAATGCTTTTTAGCCGGGTATTAAGGGGTGGCAACCCTCTTTAAGTTTGCTGGGACAGTTACTGCTGCTGTTTAGCAGTGTGATCTTAAGTGGGTTGCATCTCCCTTAATCCCCAGCTAAAAATAATAAACATGGCAAAAAAGGCAGAATAAAAACATAAGCATTATTTGTACAGGCAGTCAGTGAACTATATATAGACAATGGCTTAGCAGAAAAGTCAAGCCTATGGACAGTGCTTGAGACTATGCATCCAGGGGAATGCTACAAATGAACATTAAAAAAGTATGGATTAGGTTTCTAGATATGCCATTAGATGCCTGAACTTTATCTGGTGCACCGCAAATGGTGGGGTCATCACTACTATAAAGTTAGGTTATTTTTCAGGCAAAGGCTATTCATTGCAAGCTTGTCTTCTTCCTGCTTATCATTATAGGTTCATAGGTGTGTACTAGGCTAACAACCACAAGGGCCTTTTTAAGCCTAGCCATGCATCTCAAATCTCTGGCAAGTTCTGATACCCTTGATAAGTGTAAGCAGGGGTTTGGGAGATGAAACATTTACAAGCAGAGACCTGAGAGATGAACCATTTACAGGTTGCCTGTGTCTATTAGAAATGTAGGTGCCAAACCAGGGATGAATTTCTGGTTTCCCATCCAATTGTCCAAGTTGCACTTGAATTGAGTTAGGGAGGAACTCTGCTTCACATGGATGGGGAGCCTGTTCCATTGATGGGGTAGTCTCTGGGATACACACCTATCTCTCCAGCAGGTCCTATTTATATCACAGCCAAGGTTTAAGTGTTTAGAATGGGTAATTCTGGTGCTGCTTGTTTTATGGATATGCAGGAGGTCCATCAGAATGGGGTCTGACAATGCCCTGTATACCATTCATAGATCTCTCCTCAAAAGCCTGTAGGAGACAGAATATAGGGAGAGGGCCTTAAGGCGGTCTGCATAGGACATTTTACTTACGCCCTGTATTTTTTTAGTGAGGAACTTCTGTGGACATTCCAATTGTTGGATATGCCTGGTTAGGTACATACCAAAGGGGGCATTGTACTCAATGACAGGTCTGATGAATGCTGAATACAGTGGAACAATGACTTCCTTGGACTTAGATGCCATACCTTTGTTTATAAGTTGTGCAACGTGGAATGCTTTCCTCACCACTGCAGACACGTGATGGTCAAAGGCTGGATTACTATCTATGTGTGTCCCTAAGTCCCTGACTACTGGGTCAACTCTAAGGAGTGTGTTGTCAATATGATAGTTACCAGGGATGGATGACTTCCCAAAGGATGCTATTATGCATTTCTTAGCATTTAGTTTTAGTCCATGGCTCTGATACCAGTTGTTTGTCTGTGTCAGCCCCTCCTGGAGAACATTTGTGTTAGTGTGAGATTCAATGACAGCACCTAATTTACAATTATCTGCAAATTTAGTCAGCCAGAGACCACTGACGTTGGCCTTGACTTCTGAGAAGTGAATGCCAGAAAGGAGCGGCCCAAGGACTGATCCCTGAGGGACTCCACTTGTGACTGGCCTCTTTGTAGAGGTGGATTCCCCAGTTCTAACTTCCTGGGTCATGTCTGTCAGCCAGTTGGCTATCCGCTGGGTAACATAGGGGGTTGTACCTAACCTCTTGAGTTGGTCAACAATGCTCGAGTGGTGTATTGTGTCAAGTGCCTTGGCCAGGTTAAGGTAGGCAGTCTGAACAATTTTGCCCTCATCCATTGCTTTGGTGACCTTCTCAAAGAAGTCCATCAGTGTGAGTAGGCTTGATCTTTCCTTGATGAAACCAAACTGGGTTGGGTCCAGTGTCTGGAGGTTTACTATATCTCTGTTGATCATCTCCATTATAATTATTTCCATGGTTTTACATATAAGGCTAGTGAGACTTATGGATCTGCAGTTTCCAGGGTCTGTAGATGGCCCACCTTTGTGCAGAGGATGACTGTTGCCTTTTTCCATTCATGAGGCACAAAGCCTGTTTGGAGGCTATAGCTGAACAGTAATTTCAGAGGCCCTGATAGGTCATGTTTCATGCAATATAGAAGGCATCCTGGGATATTGCTGGGCCCACTGATGTAGTATTCCTGGTTTTAGAGAGACTATTAAGGACCTGTTCCCTAGTGATAGTTGGGGGAGTTATATTTTATGCTGTTTCCTGAGGGAAGGTTGAGGGGGACAGAGGGATAAAGTTGGAGCTGAATTTATCAGCCAGGAAATTTGCTATAACTTCTGTCTCAGTATAGGTGGCTCCACT
Organism: Protopterus annectens; assembly: GCF_019279795.1. Taxonomy (NCBI): domain Eukaryota; kingdom Metazoa; phylum Chordata; order Ceratodontiformes; family Protopteridae; genus Protopterus; species Protopterus annectens. The sequence goes on along the minus strand of NC_056725.1, from coordinate 1,379,973,270 downwards.
TACAATGAGCTCTACACACAACTGTGCATTGCCTTTTAGGTTGCAGACATAGCTAAATAATGCTTTGTGGTTGTCCTTGGCCTGGCAGGCCAAACATACCTCAGATCTGGCTTTGGTAGACTATGTTTGATAACAGTGCTTTTATTCTGCTGGGTGCTGCACCCTCCTAATTTTTGTCATGATTTTCTTCCTCCTGTTATACAGCCTATTAATTTTAGATCATTCCTCACTCAGGAATTACTGATAAACTCACCAAACTAGGCATCAACCCCTATATCACTAGATGGGTTGGAAATTGGCTCACAGATGGAACCCACAGTGTGAAAGCAGCAGACTCCAAATCAGACTGCCGACCAGTCATGAGTGGAGTCTCACATAGATAGGTCCTGGATCCTCTCCTGTTTGGCATCTTCTTCTCAGAAGCCCAGGCCAACACGGAGGGACTCTGGCTGATCAAGTTCACAGATGACTGCAATCTGGGAGCCATTATTAACTCCCCAAGTGATGTAGACATCCTACAGAAAGGCCTCACTGAGACCAATGACTGGTGTCAAAACCATGGCCTTAAGCTTAATGCCAAAAAAATACGTCATCATCCCATTTGGGTAAAGCTCATTTCCCACTAATTACCACATTGATGGGAGCCCACTGAACACTGAATTCGTTATAAGAGATCTGGGGACACAGGTTGACAGCAACCTCTCCTTCGACCACAGCATTGCCACTGTGGTCAGAAAGTCCTTCTATGTGGCACATCTCATTACCAAGGGATTTGCATCCAGGAAGAAAGAGGTAATCTTCTCTCTCTACTCTTCCCTCATTAGGTCAATCATCGAGTATAATGCCCCATTTGGCATGTACCTTACTAGACACATGCAACAGCTGGAAAAGCCACAAAAGTACCTCACAAAGGGGATCCTAGGCCTTAAACACGTGTTCTACATGGACAGACTCAAAAAACTCCAGCTATTCGCTGTCTCATATCATCTACTAAGAGGATATCTCTGCTTGACTTACAAAGCCATGTCTGACCCAGCTCTGTTAGAAATGCTACAGCTAAAGAAATCCACATCCCTCCACACCACATGCTTCAGAGACCTCAACCTCATTACCACAATCAACAGAACATGCTGGAAGGACAGGTTCATAACCCAGAGACTGCCTATGCTCTGGAATAGACTTCCCATACATGTCAAACAGAGCACCTCACTGTCCCTCTTCAAGAGAAATCTTGATGAGTGGATGGGAAATAGAAAATTCACCCCGGGGATCACTGCAGTGGCGCTTCTTGACAGAGGCACTGGGAACTAAAGTTGGGTGGCACAAGGCCAGGGCACTTCTATGGGCTAGGCTTGTAAAGGCTCCAGGGCCATTAGCCTAGTACACACCTATGAACCCATGATTCCACCAGGGTGGCTTGTTTTTTTTAGTTAGTTCTGTGCTACTTCCTGGTGGATACAGCTGCCTCTATGCAGCTGTTAACATGCTTGTATAAGGTTTCTGTGAACAGTTCTGCATAGGCAGCAGTGTTCTCAGGGTTTATGGGGGCTTGAAATTTTGCCAGGTTCTCACTTAATAGCAGGAGGTTAGCCTTAGAATAGTTTCTGAATATTCCAGGTTTAGCTGTGGGTCCAGGTTTTATTTTTACTTCAAAAGAGACCATTTTGTGGTCTGGCCTTACCAGGGAAGGCATTACAGTAGGGGGTGTGCAACAATCTCCCATATTAGTGAGGACCAAATCCAGTATGGTTGCACCCCTGGTTGATGTATTCACTATCTGGTCCAGGGAGTTTATGTTTACAAAATCCAGGAATATCTGTGCATGTACGTTTGGTGTCATATAGGCTTCCCAATTAATAGTGGGGTAATTAAAGTCACCCATGAATATGGTACTGAGTTGGATGGTTAATGTTTCTAATACGTTTTAATACATGGTATGGGTTTCCTGGGTCACAGAGTGGGACCTATAGCTTGCATGGAAGTGGTATTGTATTTTGCTTATGGTGAGTTGAACATGCATAGAATTATCAAGGGACCATGAAAAGGGTGCAGTGATACTTGGCCCCTTCAAAACATATTGTTATCATGGGCGTGTGTGTGTGTGTGTTTGTGTGTGTGTGTGTGTGTGTGTGTGTGTGTGTGTGTGTGTGTGTGTGTGTGTGTGTGTGTGTGTGTGTGTGTGTGTGTTTGTGTGTGTGTGCGTGTGTGCGTGTGTATGCGCATACAATAAAGGGGGTATAGTCATAGATGAATAAGGGTGATTGTGTGTAATGTTGATGTGCCTTTGTTCTTTCTGATGTGTTTACATTTTGGAATTAGGTATTCTGTTTTCAGCATAAATAAATAGAAATTTAGAACAAAAACAAATAGTGAGTCAGAAGATACTATTAATGCATTTTAAAGATCTGATGTGGAAGACAAGTGAAGTGATAACACTCTTTGGATTCTGCTTGAAAGACAGTTTTCAGTACAGTTAACTATATATATATATATATATATATATATATATATATATATATATATATGTTAACCTCAAACACAGTAGGTTTGTTAATAATTCTTTTACAGGCAACAGTGTCTGTGTGTTGCGTGAGATCAACATAGACTGTTTGTTGTCCAGCCGTGATGTAACACCTCAGAAAGTATCCACATTTAGTAGGCATCACCTTCCTTTGTCCAATCTATATTGGTTTATATCTATTTGCAGAAGGTGAGCTATGTCAATCCTTCCATAACGCAGCACATGACATCAGTGATGGTTGTGGTTCTGCACCCATGGTAAGCTGTACATTCTCCCTTCTGGATAAAGGATGACTTCTGCAAACTGCACTAATCTGGAACAAAGCCTGTAGAAAGGTGCTACAATAGATGAAGGGGAGTAACTTCATTATATATTTTACAGCAGGTGAAAATGTACTGGGTTGTTACTTGGACTCATGGGACTAGTGATCCTGATTGTGTTCATACGTTCATAGGTTCATAGGTTGGTACTAGGCTATCAGCCCTAGGGCCTATACAAGCCTAGCCATAACAATTCCCTGGCTATTTCTTCCCACACTATTTACTTCCCTGGACCCCTGTCTAGCAGGGCAACTGACGTGATCCCCAGGGTGAATTTCCTTTCTCCCATCCAATCGTCAAGGTTCCTTTTGAAGAGGGCCAAAGAGGCACTCTGCTTGACATGTATGGGCAATCTATTCCAGAGTCTGGGGAGTCTCTGGGTCAGGAACCTATCTCTCCACAAATTTTGTTTATTGTGATGACAAGGTTTAGATCCCTGGAGCGTATGGCTCAGAGGGATTGGGATTTCTTTAAGTGTAGCATGTCCAACAGCTCTGGGTTTGACATGGCCTTGTATGTTAAGCAGAGACTGCCTCTGAGTAGATGATATGCGACAGAGTATAGCTGGAGTTTTTTAAGGTGGTCAGTGTAGGGCATCTGCTTTAGGCCTGTGATTCTTTTAGTGAGGTATTTCTGTGGCCTTTCCAGTTGTTGCAGATGTCTTGAGAGGTACATACCAAATGGGACATTGTATTCTATAATGGGTCTAATGAGGGATGAGTACAGTGGGACAATGACCTCCTTTCTTCTGGATGAAAAGCCCTTAGTGATGAGGTGTGCCACATAGAAGGATTTCCTGACTGTTGTGGCAATGTGGTTATCAAAGGTGAGACCACTGTCCACCTGTGTCCCTAAGTCTCTTATCACACTTTTCGGTGTTTAGTGTACTGCCACCTATATGGTAATTCACGGGTACATGTTTTTTCCCAAAGGGGATAACTTTTAGTTATGTACTCACCATAACTTTAGATGTTTGGGATCCATCTCACCTACATTCTGTACTGATGGGCTATGCTATAGAGGCCTCTTATTGGCTGAGCTATCTTTATCCCAGGATGCACCACCACTAATCCCCCAGATCTTGTTTGTCCGCATTCATGCACACATGCACAACTTGATTATATAACATTGTTAGATGTTTCAAGATGAAACAACAGGATTCGGACCTTCTGATATCCTCTGATCTCCAAGGAAGGGAAGGAGGGTGGGAGATGGATCCCAAACATCTTATGGTGTGTATATCTAAAAAAATGTTATATGATCCTATCTCTCTCTACATTCTGTACTGATGGGACAGCCCCTAGCACCTATCCCGGGTGGCTCATTGGAAAACACTCTTCGCCACTGTGGAACCAAATGAGCCTCGTCCTCCAGATGCGGCATCGAATTTGTAGTGTGAAACAAAGGTGCGGAAAGACCATGTAGCAGCAGCACAAATGTCACTAATAGCAAGCTTAGAATGAAATGCTATCAAGTAGCCATAGCCCTTGTAGAATGAGCTTTGACAGAGCGGTAAGCTCTATGTTAGAATAAAAATAAGCTTGAGTAATACAGTCCCTGATCCATTTGGCAATAGTGACCTTTGTGACAGCTTTGCCCAATTTGTTGTCTGCAAAGGATACAAACAACTGATCTGTTTTCCTTGTTTGTTTGGTCCTGTCTAAATAAAACGTAACTGTCTGTGGACATCTAGTGTGTGGAATATGAACATTGTTGTAAGCAGAAACTAGAACAAACTTTAGGGACAAAGGAAGGATTTGGCCTGAGGATACTCTGTCTTTGTGAAAAACAAAGCACGGGGTTTTACTGACAAAGCCTGAAGCTCTGAAACTCTTCTGGCAGAAGTAATCGCCACCAGAAAGGCTGTCTTCCATGATAGGAACTTTAGATCACATGTAGCTGCCGGTTCAAAGGAACACTATATCGAGATCCCATGGAGGTGCAGGATGAGAAATCGGAGGTCTTAATAGAGCAGCACCTTTCAAGAAGGTCTTACACAATCTGTTGCTCATTAAAGGTGGGTCTATGGATTCGTGAAAATTAGAGAATGCTGCTAATTGTACCTTGATGGTAGAAACTGAAGAGCCTTGATTGAAAAGAGAAGTCAAAAATTTTAGTACTCTGCCACGGAATAGAAATGGGGTCCAGGCAAATAGCAAATCTTTTCCATTTGCTAGAATACAGTTTCTTTGTAGCAGACTTATGGGCCGAAGATAATATGTGCACAACATCTGGATCCAATGTATGACTCCTGACTATCGTCGGAAGAGGAGGAGCCAAGCCGTCAATTTTAAGGTGTGTAGGGACTGGTGGAATAGTCCCGACTGATGAACCAGTAGGTCTGGGATCTGATCCAGGAACCATGGACCTTCCAGAGCATGTTAACCACACTTGACGAGGCCAGTAAGGAGCAATTAAGATCATTTTGCTCCCAAAGAGATGCCTTTTGAATCACCCTGGGAAGGAGAGGAACTGGAGGGAAGGCATAAAGCAAGCCAGTGGGCCAAGGATGGACTAATGCATCCATGGGGCTCTTCCCGGGAGAGGGGTTAGGGAGAAGAATTCTTTGCACTTTGCATTCAGAGTCGCGGAAGAGATTGCAACACGGAACTCCCCATTTGCTGAAAATCTGACTTGCAACTGTCATATTCAGTGACCATTCGTGAGGAGAGAGGATGGTTCTGCTCAATCTGTCGGCTATCACATTGGACTTGCCTAGCCACTAGGAAGTGTTTGGTCGAGACTGCCCATTCCCAAACTCTCATGGCTTCTCTGCAAAGAGGATAGGATCTGGTCCCTCCCTGTTTGTTCAGGTACCAGACAACTGACATGTTGTCTGAGTGAACAGCAATTACACCCTGAGGTCATTTCTAAGATGTTGATATGAAGTAAAGTCTCTTCTGAGTGCCATTTGCCTTGGACTGACCTGCCCAGGGAATGCCCCCATCTGGGAGGCGTCCGTGGTCAAAGTGGAACAAAGGGTCGTCCCTAATCCAAGTTGGAGGGCACTAGCCACCAGCGAAGGTCCGATTCCATGATCCATATGAGGTGACTGAGAGGGAGTTCCTGAAAGGACCACTGAGCTGAAAGAAGCCACTGAAGAATTCTCATGTGCAACCTTGCCAGGGAACTAGAAGAACCGTGGGACATGGATCCCAATAGCTGCAGGACCATTCTGGCTGGGGCTTTGAGCCTGTATGGTTTGTATCCTGTCTGTAGGTAGATAGACCCATTTGGTTTGAGTCTATCTCTATGAATCTTATGCGTTGAGATGGCAGCAACACAGACTTAATTGCCCAGTGATATAGTGGCTTGTAGGCTCCAGAATAGTAGATGCTTGGAGGTGGCAGTTAGGAGCCAGTCTGAGATACGCCTGGAAACACCTGGAATCCTAGACTTCTCAGGTGAGCAGTCACGACCGCCAAACATTTGGTGAACACCCTGGGGCTGTGGTGAGACCAAAACTGAAAATGACTGCCTCCTAGGCTGAAGAGATGTCTCGATGTACCATGATATGGTAATATCTATGGAGCACATCCAAACACCCTTCTCCAGCAATGGGAGAATGGTTTGTAGGGTGACCATTGAACTTGGACTTTCTGACTGAACGCTTTAGGATGCTGAGGTCCAAAATGGGCCTCAAGTCCCGGTCTTTTGGCACCAAAAGAATCTTGAGTAAGTCCCTAATCCAATCTATTCTGGGGACTGGTTGGATGACGCAGCAGCTTTGAAACTTTATCCCGCTGACTGGGTGGCGGGGGGGATTTTTGGACTGAGGGGGTGAGAGAATGGGATGGAGCAACCTCCGTGATAATCCGAAGCACCCATGTGATACCTTCCCAGGCCTTTAGGTGCTTTGAGAAGCACCCTCGACTGGCTCGGAGCTGCACAGCGGGCAATCCCTCAGGGACTATGAAAAGCTGAAGAGCCGAAAGGACTCGCGGTCTCCAGTGTTGCGAGGGCCTCTGCCGCCTCTGGGATGGCGTCTTCGAAGAAATTTCCCCTCCTCTGCCTCTGGAAGGGGAATCCTCCTGCTGAGAGGGGGTAGGCTTGAGATCTACTGAACCACATTTTCCCTCCTCTTTTAGCCTTGGGATAAGGCCGAGGGAGTGGAAAAGTCAGAGTCTTACCCTCCTGTTCACAGCGGGTTAGTGTGTCCTTTACCTTGGGTCCAAACAGGAGGACCCATCAAAGGCGTCGGCAAAGGAAGACTTAAAGGCCTCCAGAAATGACACAGGCGGAGCCAGGCTTGTCTCCAGAGAGCAATGCCTGTACCCACCACTCTACGCCCCTTGCGCATAAGAAATGAGCCTCATGGGCGAGTTGACAGTTCGAAATGGACGACATTGTAGCCAGCTGAGAGCCAACCGTCTGGGCCAGCTCCTCAGGCAGGTTACCCAAGAGGGTATCGGATAGCTCCTTAATCAGATCCCTCTGAAATCTGGTAAAGTGCTTAAGGTAGTTCAAGGACCTCAGTGTAAAGGCCGCTGAACTGAGGGTGCACTTTCGTGCCGATCCATGCTCCTAGACTCCTTATTAGGAGGATGTCTGCTACATCTTGCTGGGTAGCAGATGCCACCACCAAAGCATCTACAGCCACACCTTTGGTTAGAAACTCTTTTCAGGGGGCCGAGAGGAACTTATTCGGATGAGCAGGCACTTCCACAGAGTCTGGGTATTCGCCGCCGACAGATCAAATCCAAGAGCTCATCGGCGGCGGAGACACCAGGGAGCGGGAGGCTGAGCGGCCTTCAGGAACACCGACTCATCAGCAGAGGGAGGTTTGGACTGCCAGCCCTCGTTGTTTTAGGGCTTCCAGGATGTCTGCAAAGGAGACATCATCCGAGGACGCACTTAGGGGACCCCTCTGCATCATCGAGATCAGTGTCTGATGTCAGAGACTCATCAGGGAGTCAACGTGCTTCCTCTTGCGATCTTTTCCTGGGGGTTCTTCTGAAGAGGCTTCAGAAGGACCTCCAGGAGAAGGACCTCAGGGGGTAACTCCGAGGCCGGGGCTCGCTGTCTAAGGACAGGGGACTGCCAAATGCAGGGAAGGAGCTGGGGAAACCGTGGAGGTAGCCAAGGAAGATTTAGCTAATGCACTCCTCATAGCCCTGAAGGCGGGACCACCAGAATCCTGGGAGGGTCCCACCTCCGCGGCGCGACACAGTGGACGGCACTCCCTGCCACCGGACGACCAAGAGGGAGACTTGGGACGAAAGCATCAAAGAAGTCCAGGTACTGAACTCCGATCCAAGAGCCGGAGTTGGAAAGAGGTGGGCCCGACCTAAAACCTCCACAGGTTCCACCAGCACCGGCTCCAACGGTGCCAAAGCTGTTGGAGGAGGAACCACAGTAGAGTGGACCATCAGCTCTGAAGCCGAATGGGCTGGAGCGAAACTAGCTTTTGGAACACCGGAGACTGGAAGAGTAATCAGACATCTTGGATGATCTAGAGGAATCCGATTTCTCCATCGGCTCGAAGGGCTCGGGGACTGGCTCGAATGGACTCTACCACTATCGGCTCGAGGGAGATCTCAAGGTAATTTCCCTCGGTGCCGATAAGGACTTTCGAAGGGCTCCGAGGGAAGAGTCTGAGCAGTAACCCTTATCGGCTCCAATATCAGTGGAGCCGATGAGGACCCTCTCGTGACTCACCTCTCGATGCCCCAGTCCTCAGCGAAACCAGAGTCGCAGGCTGGCATCATCGAGGCAGACCATTCGCTGGCGGCGGAAGTCCGTGGAGCCACTGACTGGTCGGAGCGGCTTTTTTCTTTTAGAAGGAGAAGGAGAGGAAGATAAAGCCTCCTCGAAGGATGGCTTGATTAACCCTTTCAGGATTAATTTGTTCTTCCTCTCCTGGAGGACTCTTGATGAAAAAGTGACCACGCTACGATTCTTGTAGGTGCTTGGCCCTAAGCAATAGGCATACGAGAGTGGTGGTCCGTTATGGACATTTTGAAACCACACCTCGTGCATTTCTTAAAACCGGAGGGTTTGTGTTCTTTAGACATAGCGAAAAGTCAAACACAGTTGTCTACAACCAAAAAGAAGGGTTACAGCAAATAAAATATCCCTACTTTAATAATTTTAAACTTTAAATAAAGTTTTTTTAGACTACAGTAAAAGAAACAATTTTTATAGAAGAAGAGAAATAGAGAGGTCAAGACCTCTAACTTAAAATGGGTACTTGACCCACACAAAAAACCAAGGTAGTAGAAAAGGCCCTCTAACTTAAACGGGAAACCTTCCTGACAGGAAAAACCACAAAACTACTAATACACACTCGTATAACAACAATAGCTGTTAAAACAGCTTCAAATTTCTGACAGGAAAAAGCCTAAATAAATAGTACTCAGCCCAGCCAAGTTGAGACCACGTCTTAGCTCTGTAAGCGGCAAACGAGATCTGGGGGATTAGTGGCGGTGCATCCTGGGATAAAGATAGCTCAGCCAATAAGAGGCCTCGCTCTATAGCATAAGCGTGCCGAGTCGGAGCCGAGGGATCGGCTCCAAGCCCATCAGTACAGAATGTAGGCGAGATAGGATCACATAACATCTATACATTTCTTGGCATTGAGCTTGAGCCCATGGCTCTTGCACCAAGCACCTTTTCTGTAAGGCCCTTTTGTAGAGTATCCACATCATTTGGGGATTCAATAATGGCTCCCATTTTGCAGTCATCTGCGAACTTTGTTAGATGGAGTCCCTTAGTGTTGGCCTGTACTTCAGAGAAGTAGATGCCAAACAAGAGCGGTCCCAGGACTGAACCCTGAGGTACTCCACTTGTCACTTGTCTGGAGCTGGATTTGGAGTCAGCTACTTTTACAGTTAGCAACCCATTAGGTGACGTAGGGATTAATGCCCAGCTTAGTAAGTTTATCTATGATTCCAGAGTGGGGGTAGTATCAAAGGCCTTGGCAAAGTCTAGATAGGCTGTGTGGACCACCTTACCCTTGTCCATGGCTCTGGAGACTGATTCGAGGAAGTTAAGCAGGTTCAGGAGACAAGATCGGCCCTTCACGAACCCAAACTGAGTGGGGTCCAGTGTTTGAAGGTTGCCAATGTCTTTGTTTATATGTTCCATGATAATATGCTCCATGGCCTTGCAGATAAGGTTTGTCAGACTGATGGGTCGGTAGTTTCCGGGATCCAAGGTGGATCCCCCCTTTTGAAGTGGGATAACTGCAGCTCTGCGCCACTCAGTGGGCACAACACCTGAGGTGAGACTATGATTAAACATGACACTTAGGTGAGGTGCCAGTTCATATTGTAGTTCATGTAGTACACAGCCCGGGATGTCATCTAGTCCCATGGATGCTGTATTCTTAGCTTTGGAGAGTGCATTTTTTACCTGTTTGGCCGTTATTAGCGGAATTTGGCAATCTTCTGGTATTGAGATAGGCTATTTAGGGGGTGAGAGGGAGGTGAAGTTGGCACTAAATCGATCTGCCAGGATATTGGCAATATCCTTGGGATCAGTATATTTAATGCCATTCTGTTTTAGCTCAGAGCAGATCTGAGCATTGCCATTTAGATTCTTGACATAGTTATAGAATGCCTTGTGGTTGTCTTTGGAATCTTTGGCAATTTTATTTTCGTAACTAGCTTTGGAGGATTTTATGACGGATCTCAGTTTCTTACTGAGGCTGGTAAGGGAGTTGTTTGCATCCTGGGATTTTCCTCTTTTCTGCAACAGTTTCTTCTTTTTGTTGTAAAGTTTGTTTATGGCAGGGGACCACCAGATTGGCTTCCTTTTTTTGGATGAGAGCATCTTGGTTCTATTTGGGATGGCAGGATTCATGCATGAGTGGATGTGCTCGTACAGTGCCTTAGTGTAGGAAGTGTAAAAGGTTGCTTTACTTTGATAATAAGATATGATGCAGCCCACTTTTTAAGTCTAGTATAGTAGTGCCCCTACTTGCTGGGGTTCTGAAATTGGAGCTAAAGTTCTTTGCCAAGGTATTGGTGATCTCCTGTGGCCTGGAATTTATTGTGCAGCTGATTTACAGGGTACTACTGCAGCTGATTTGCAGGGTACTACTGTACTAAGTGTTAAGCTTACTTAGGTAATTATAAAAAAACTTTGTATGTTATGTTGTCCTATCTCACCTTCATTCTTACAATGATGGGTTCAGAGCCGATCCTCACCTCTGACTCGGCCGAATACTTAGTTGAAAGTCTCAAACCTGGCTCATGGTATGAAGGTATCCCACAATGCAGTGGTGTAATTCCTCAGATCTCGTTTACCACTTTACAAGGTTGGATGCACTCATCTTGGGCGTGGCTAAGTTGTGATATTTTTTTCTATTTACCTTTGTCAAAACTTGCTATTTTTGCATATATTTAGCTTTATTATTACTAAGTTTAACTCGTGTCTCTTTGCTGCTTCTTGTTAAATAGTGATAGTTTTTTTCCCTTTAGCATGGCATTTGCCGTCGCTTTCTAGGCCCCTTTTGGTATCCCATGTAGTGGTTGTTTGTTGTTAGTGTCTCTCATAGCTCATTTAAGTTAGAGAGCTATACACCCATTTAAGTTAGAGGGCTTGAACTGTCTATTGTTTTGTGTGGAAAATAGAACAGTTTTAGTTAGAGGTTCTATTTTTCTTTCCCTGGTTGGTGCTCCTTGTGTTGTCCTATAATAGCCTTTAGCTGAGCTTTAGCATATTAGTCTTAGCTAATATTTTTTGTTCTTGTGGTTTTGCTATTGCCCTTAAGGTCTTATTTGGAAAATGTCTAAAGAACAAAAAGACAGAGAACATAAGCCTTCGGGCTTTAAAAAATGTCAAAAGTGCTTGCAAAAAAATGTCCATCACAGATGGACATGTTGTTTGTGTTTATTGTCTTGGTGCCATTCATCTCCAAAAGACTGCACCTTCTGTCATTCTTTTAGTGCTAGAGTTCTTCAGGAAAGAAGAAACAAGTTAATTCTAAAAGGACTCAAAGCCATCTTTTGAGGAAGCCATTCATAGCTCTTCCTCCTCTACTTCGTCTCCTTCTTCAAAAAAGGATAAATCTCATAAAAGACAATTTCCAGCTACATCGGCTCAGTCGGAGCTGCCAGTCAAACTCCCAAAAATTTCAAAGGCCACTACTTCCTCGGCTCCACAGCCCTCGGAGCTGTCAGACGTCCTTTTGGTTGATAGGCCTGGTACTTGGGCTCCAAAGCCTTCAGAGCCGCAAGATACCTCCACTCGGAGCAGGCCCATTGAGATTTCACCAGTTTCTCCGACCTTGAGATCGCCAGTCCTCCATAGGTCTCGATCTCTTTCCCTATCTTCCATGTCTACAAGAAGCTTATCAGATGATGATGTGGAATGGGTGGTGTGTAGACTCCTCAAGTTGCTGGCGCAGAATAAATTATTCTCGGCTCCCACCCATTTGGTTTCAGAGCCTGCTGTGCCCATTGTTATTCCTCCTCCAAGCCAAGCTGGTCCTTCAGAGCCGGAGTACTCAGTACCACTTACTGTGGACCCATCGGTTCTGAGACCCCTTCGGTGTTCATGGAGCCAACATCTGCTCCGACTATCTCAGCGCCGTCTGGTGAGTCTGGGAGCTGAGGTTCTCTGGTCGGCCTCAGGGTGGGGATTCTCGGCCCTGATCCTCTTCAGTGCCGAGCCTACCCCTCGGAGCATTGGCTCAGGTTAGCTCAGCTCCCACATCAGCCTCGGGTCCAATCTCGTTGGCTCCATTGCTTTCCTCTGTCTCCTCGGAACCGAGAGAGTCTTCGGAGCCAGCGGGATCTGCCTTTGAGCTGATGAGGAGCATGTTGTCTACCCATTCAGCACCACAGAGGGATACCAGTACTCGTCCCCTTAAGGCAATGGCTACTGTCTTAGCACTACCCATTCCTCAAGACAGCAGAGAACTAAAGCCTCAGGATCCCCCAATGGGCAAACTCCTCTCATCTGAGGCCTCTCCAGAATATCCTTCTGAGGAGTCACCTCAGAAGAGAACCTGCAAGAAGAAGCATGTTGACTCCCCAGATGAGTCCATCACTTCAGACACTGACCTTGATGAGTTGGAAGGGTCCCCACAGTCGTCCTCTGATGATATCTCATTTGCAGATATTCTAGAGATCCTCAAGTAAAGAGGCGGCTCGCAGATCACCACCCCTTCTGATGAGGAGTCAGTGTACCTGAAGACTTTTGGGTCTCAACCTTCAGCCTACCGGGTGTTTCTGCCTATCAATGAACTAATGAACCTGATTAGATGAAAGGCATGGGAGTCATCCGACATTACGGAATTGGTGCCCCAGAGGCCAAACAAATTTTTGTCAGCTCCTTTTGGCAAGGAATTTCTAACAAAGGGAGTACCCATAGATGCTATGGTGGTGGCAGCAGCCACCAAGAAGGAACTTGCAGAGACTTCCTCATCTGTTCATCCTCTGAATAAAGACTCTCGAACGATGGACAGATATGGGAAGTGTATCTTTTCTTCAGCGACCTTCTCACTCCGATCGCTGAACTACTTATCCCATTTCATGAGACTACAAAGAGCTCTCCTGAAAGAGTTAGGAGATACTCTACAAGGTTCATTAGCTGTGGGGGGTGAATGAGAAGGTCTCCTTCCAGCTGTTTACCTTAAATTCCATTGTCAACTCCTCCATGAGGCTCATATCATATGCAGCAGATGGAGCAAGCAGGGCAGCGGGTTCTGGAGTTTCCCTTAGGAAGCACTCCTGGATATGCTTGTACAATTTTGCAGAGCCCTTTAAGTCTACCTTTACTAACACCCCTTTTGATGGTTCCTCACTCTTTGGACCCAAAGTAAAAGACACTCTAACCCAGTGCGAGCAGGAAGGGAAAACTCTCTCTACCATTGGAGTATGTTTTTCTGTACCTTCAAGACCTTATCCTAAAGGTCAGAAGAGCAGAAAGATGTGGTTCAAAAGATCCCAGAGATTTTTCCAAGACACACAGGGTGATACCTTCTCCAAGGGCAGATGGGGAGGTAATAATGGTAGATGCTGCCCCAGAGGCAGAGGAGGCCTGCAAAACCAGGGTGACTGTGATTCCTTTCACGGATGCCCTTATCAATGCTCCTGAAAGGAGGCCCAACTGCTCTACTCTGGAGGCAGTCGGGGGACATTTATCAATGTACCCAGAAGCCTGGCAAAATATCACAAATGACAAATGTCTACTAAACATAATATCCAGAAGATATTCCATCCCCTTTTCCAAACCTGTCCCACAGACCAAAACACTCCCAGATGTTCCTCCCAATCTAAGGGAACAAGCAACTATAGAGATTCAAAAGGTGCTCCACAAAAGAGTCATCCAAGAAGTCCCCACAGACCAAATAGGATTCGGAACTTACTCAAGATTCTTTTTGGTGCCAAAAAAAACAGGGGACTAGTGGCCCATATTAGACCTAGGCAAGTTAAATGAATCTGTGAAGAAGTCAGAGTTCCGAATGGTGACACTGCAATCTATACTTCCCCTTTTAGGGAAAGACAATTGGATGTGCTTGATAGACCTTCAAGATGCTTATTACCACATAAAAATGGACAGGACATCAAGAAAGGTACTTATGTTTCCGGCTGGGAGCCAGCCATTACCAGTTCAGAGCTCTGCCCTTTGGTCTCACTATAGCCTCCAGTGTGTTCACCAAATGTATGGCAGTAGTCACAGCTCACTTGAGATGTCTAGGATTCCGTGTGTTTCCCTGTCTAGATGACTGGCTCCTATCTGCCAGCACCAAGGATCTACTTCTACAAGCCAGGAACCTAACTTTGGACATATGCAATCAACTGGGCATTACAGTAAATTTTCAAAAATCTGCCTTGTTAACATATTATATTCATAAGCGCAGATCTAGACACTTCATCTATGGTAGCACGTCTTCCAACAGAAAGAGTTATAGCACTCAGACAGCAGATACTTCACCTCCTTCCCAAGAACAAAGTGAAAGCAAAGATAATTCTACGCTTATTAGGAAAATGGCTTCCACGATTACAGTGGTTCCTCTTGCCAGAATGCACATGAGGATCCTTCAATGGCTATTATTCTCCCAATGGTCACTTCAAGAGCTTCCAATGTCTTATCTGATCAGAATGACGGAATCTTGCAAGAACAACTTGAGATGGTGAATACACTCCACTTGTGACAATGGGCAGACCCTTTGTTCCACTTCAACCAATAGCTACACTGACCACGGACACTTCCCAGATGGGGAGGGCATTATCTGGGAAGAACAGTCCAAGGTACATGGCAGGAACATGAGGCTTACTTGCATATAAATGTTCTAGAGATGAGAGCAGTGCTTCTTGCGTTGCAAGCACTTCAAGACTCTCTCCCTCTAAGGACTCTTGTGATCCAGTCAGACAATATGTCTGTGGTTTGGTACATAAACAAGCAGGGGGAACCAGATCTTACCCCCATGCTCGAGACGCCCTAAGACTATGGCAATGGGCAGTTTCATCCTAGCACTTTCTAATCGCAACACACATTCCGGGAGGTCCAACGTGATAGTGGACAAGCTGAGCAGGGCAATCCTAATGCCTCATGAGTGGTCTCTCAATCAAAATGTGGTGGAAATGATTTTCCAAACATGGGGACAGCCTTGCTGTGATCTTCTTGCCACTCCCATGAATGCCAAGTGCAGCAACTACTTTACCCTAATTCCCCCTCTGGGGGAGACACCGAGAGACACTCTTGCTCACAATTGGCCCTCAGGACTTCTATATGCCTTTCCACCGTTTCCTCCAAAGTTATTCAGAAAGCACAAAGCTCAAGAAGCAGGATAATTCTCATTGCTCCTTACTGGCCTGGCCAAGTTTGGTTCCCCTTCTTTTGGCCTCACCTTCAGGAGAAGCCTTGGATTCTGGACCCAGTGCCAGATCTGCTGACTCATATGTCAGGGGAGCTTCATCCTTCTCTCCACACCCTAAAACTTACAGCTTGGCTGTTCCACTTCCCAATTTAGTCAGGCTTCATAATTTCACTCCTACAGTTCAACATATCTTAATGTCCTCTCATAACGCTTCCACTAGAAAGCTGTATTCTATTAAATGGAAGAGATTTTCCCTTTGGGCTCAAGACAAGAACATTGATCCTTTCTCTGCACCTATTCATTCTATTTTGGAATTTTTGGTGGAACTGTTTCAACTAGGATCAGCTGCAGCAACCATCAAGGTTCAACTTGCTGCAATTTCAAATTTTCACATTGGTGATACTAGTTCCAACTTAATGTCACACAGGTTATGTAGAGCCTTCTTAAAAGGTGCTTCCTTATTAAGACCTCCCTTTAAGGAGCCCCTTTCTCCTTGGGATCTAAATTTTGTTTTGTCTCATCTCACGTTACCTCTGTTCGAGCCCTCTTTGTCTTCAGACCTCGAGTTCCTTTCATGGAAGACCTTGTTTCTAGTGGCTATAACTTCTACTAGAAGGGTGTCAGAATTGCAAGCTCTTTCTATTAAACCACCATATTTGATTTTTCATAAGGATAGGGTATCCTTATGTACAAACTCATCCTTTCTACCTAAAGTCTCTTCTCCAAACAACATAAACCAATCCATAGAGCTTCCAGTGTTCTTTCCTAACCATAGCAACAAGGCACAGCACAAATTACATCAACTGGATGTGCATAGACAACTCAAATTCTATTTGCATAGAACCAAAGACTTCAGAAAATCTGACCAGTTATTTGTATCCTTCTCTGATGCAAAGAAAGGATCCTCAGTCTCAAAAACTATTCTTTCAAAGTGGCTTTCAAATTGTATAACTTTCATATATAATTCAAATCACAGAGATTTACCTTTCAAATTGAAGGCTCATTCCACTAGAGCAATGGCTACATCATCTGCCTTTCAAGCCAGAATTCCCATAGATAATATCTGTGCAGCAGCTACTTGGTCTACTCCACATACTTTTATCACTCATTACAAAGTGGATTTGGCCTCCAGGGACAGGACATCCTTTGGTTCCATGGTGCTTAAAGGTGTACTCCCGTGAGCCACCCAGGGAAAAGGTGCTAGGGATGCTGTCCCATCATTGTAAGAATGAAGGCGAGATAGGGCAACATAACATAAAGAAGTTACGTACTCACTATAACGTTCCATGTTTGTTGTCTATCTCGCCATTCATTCTTATGAACTCTCCATCATTCCCCCTGCCAAAGACTCCTTGTGGATCTTTTAGATTTTTTACTACTTTCAGGAGTTCTTTGTCTCAGCTTGTTTCTCTTTCCAGTACATATAGTACAAACTTAGATATATGTTTATATGTATATGTTTGTAGATATGGATATAGTGTACATATTGTTCAGTATTAGCAGCAAACAAGATCTGGGGAATTACACCACTGCATTGTGGGATACCCTCTTGCCACGAGCCAGATTTGAGACTTTCAGCTAAGTATTTGGCCAAGTCAGAGCCGAGGATCGGCTCCGAGTCCATCACTGTAAGAATGAATGGTGAGATGGACAACAAACATGGAATGTTATGGTGAGTACATAACTTCTTTTTTTTCCCATTTTAGTTTCAAGCTTAAACTCATAAGCTATCTCAGTAGAGTGAAACCACACCATATGTTGTTGCATACTATACAGTGTATATTGCACTAAAGTTATAGTTACAGATCAGTATGTATATTGATTTTACTTCTGAATACTTGTGCACTAACCCAATGACAATGAATCTTACCTTATTTATTTATTCATTCATTCATTATTTATTTATTTGTTTCATAGCGTCATAGATTCTTACTAGGCTATTGATCTGTGGGGATCTTTAGTAGCCTATCCCTGCATTCCCCATGAAGTTTTTAGCCCTTGTAATTTAAGTATGAATAATCCAGAGCCAGGAAGAACATTTATGTTACCCCTATCCATAAGGGACAAGTTATGCTAAACAAGGAGTGAATGTGTGGTTTCACATCCATTCCTCCATAGGTTCATAGGTTCATGGGTGTGTACTAGGCTAACGACCACAAGGGTCTTTTTAGGCCTAGTCATGCATCCCAAATCTCTGACAAGTTCTGGTGCACAAGTGTAAGCTGGGACTTGGGAGATGAAATACTTACAAGCAGGGTCCTGGGAGACAAAACATTTACCAAATTATGTTTGAATAGAGTAAGGGAACTACTTTGTTTTATGTAGAGAGGAAGATGATTCTAAAGACGTGGTATTCTCTGTGGTACATATATATCCCTCCAACATGTTCTATTTAGGTTGTAGAAGAGATTAACATCTCTTGAGTGGGTATGCATTCTACCCCCTGAACTTGAAGATGTACACTAGATCAGAGAAGAAAGGGTCTGCTGAGGCACTGTATGTGAGGTAGAGATTGTTCATCAGTAGCCTGTTTGATAATGAGAAGAGGGACAAGGCTTTAAGATAGTCATTGTAGTTATTATGATTTGGGCCCTTGGTTTTGTTGGTGAGGAAGTGCTGTGGTCATTCAAGTTGTGTTAAGTGTTTCAAAAGGTATATACCTAAAGGAACATTATTCTCAATGATCAGCCTAGTAAGTGCTACATAAAGTGAAATTATCACATCCCTGGACCTAGACTCTCTACCCTTACTAATAAGCTGCAAAATGAAAAAGGACTTTCTTACAATAGTGGCTACAAGGTGATGAAAGGACACTTTATTGTCTACATAGGTTCCCAGGTCTCCAAGTACTGAATTGGTTTTCAGGTGTGTATTGTCAATGTGATAGCTACAGGGGGCTTCATACTTAACAAAGGAGACTATTTTACATTTTTTGGCATTTAGTTTTAGTCCATGGTTATAGCACCAGCTATTTGTTTGAGAAAGTCTCTCTCGGAGGAACTTGGTGTCTTCTGAAGGGTTTATGATGGCATCAAGTTTACAGCCATCAGCAGACTCAGTCAGCCACAAACCTTTTACATTAGATTTGACCTCCAAGAAGAATATGCAAAAGAGGAATAGTCCAAGGACTGAACCCTGGGTTACACCACTAGTGACATCTTTTGGGGGAGGTACAGCCACATACCCTTATTTTCTGGATTTTTTTTTTGTGAACCAAATTACCATTCAATGAGATACATAGGAATACATTTAAATGGGACAGTTTATCAACAATGACAGAGTGTAGGATGGTGTTAAATGCATTTGCAATATCTAGATATGCAGTGTGTACTGATTTTCCATCATCCATTGCTTCAGTAACCTTCTTGAAAAAGTCAACCAGGTTAATCAGACAGAATCTACCCTTGACAAAATTGAAATGGCTTGGGTCAAGTGTCTGATGGTTACTTATGTTTTTATTTATTAATTCCATAATGAGCCTCTGCATAGTCTTACAGATGTGGGTGGTCAGACTTATAGGTCTATAATTACTTGGGACTGTTTATATCCCACCTTTGTGCAGGGAGATGAATGTTGTTGTCCTCCACTTGTCTGGCACAAAGCTTGTTTGGAGACTTTGGTAGAGGGTTTGACAGGTCCTGTTTCAGGCTGGTCAGTAGGCAGCCTGATATGTTATACAGCCATATAGAAGCAGTATTCTTGAATTTGGAAAGTGCTTTAAGGACTAAATCTTGGGAGACTCGATGGGGCACATATGTGGTTATGTGACCTGGAAATGTAGAGGGATACAGGAGGGTGAAGTTAGTGCTAAATCTATCTGTTAGCAGACTGGCTATGTCTTCAGGGTCTCAGTATGTGGTATCATTTACTTTTAGCTCTGTGCAGTGCTGGGCATTGTTTCTGAGGTTTCTAACATAGTTAAAGAAGACTTTATGGTTATTTTATTTTTCCAGGGTAGTTATTTTCCTTATATCTAGCATTGGTTAATTTTATCGTGAACCAGAATAACTTGTTAAATTTTGCAGCAGCATTTTGACATTTTGATTGGTACATTTATTATTGTGTGCAATGAGTTTTTTCTTTATTGTGGAACCTATTTATATTTGGGTTCCACAGGGGTTTATTTTTTAATTTAGCATTGCATTTAATTCAGAGGTGGACAGATGCAGCAATGCAGCTATTCACATGTACATATAATTTGGTGGTAAATGGTTCTACATATGCAGTGGGGTGATCAGGTTGGACAGGAATGTAAAACTTTAGCCAGGTCATTCCTTAATTTTCATAGATTAGTCATTGCATAATCCTTTAATTCTGTGCTATTTAAGGATGCTTCCAACTACAGTCTTGTGGTAAATGTGACCGACTTATGGTCCAATTCTTCAAAGGAGGAAGTTACAACTGGTGGAAAAAAAGAGTTATCCCATATTGGTGAGGACCACGTCTAGGATACTGTCGCCCCTAGTTGGGGTGCAGACTAACTGGTCGAGTAAGTTTGTTTTGATGAAGCAAATACATGTTAAGAAATATATGTCTCCTTATTACTATTTGTTTGTTAGATATTTGAGATGGTTTCTTGACCCTTTTCAGCCATTATTTGTGCTCAGAGAGTATTAACATAAGTATTATACACAAAGTAAATATGGTTAGTACAGTTAACAATGATAAATAATCAATATTGTACACTGTGGTTATAAAAGAGATTAGAGTAAATGCCACACTATCATCATCAACCCCCTTTTTCCCATTTTCTACATGGGGTCAGGGTGTCGTGTTAACTGCCGCCATCTCTCTCTCGATTCAAAGCTACCCTCCTGCCTTCTTCAGCACTCATACCTGACTGTCACAGATCTTCTCTCATGCAATCCATCCACCTCTTTGCTGAATGCCCTCATTTCTTCTTACCTTCTTCCTGTCTGCACCAAATCTTCTTCACCAAATTGTCTTCTGCATTTCTGCACATGTCCAAACTACCATAATCTGTTCTCTTTGATTTTTTACTGCAAATGGAGCTACTTTGACTTCTGTCCTTATGTCCCAGTTTCTTCATCTGTCCCACAGTGTGCATCCTACCAACCATCTTAGGCACTTCATTTCCACCACTTCTAGCTTTCACAACTGCTCTGCCTGTAATGCCCAGGTTTTTGTACCATACAGTAGTACTGGATGCACCACTGTCTTTTACACCTTACTTTTCAGTTTCTTTGGCATTCTTCTGTCATACACTACACCTGGTACTCTGAGCCAGATGGCTGCACCCATCTGAGCCTAGCTTTGACCTTTTCATTCAGACTTCTCATCTCCTCAACTAGCCCTCCCAGATACTTAAAGCTATTAACCTGTTCTACTACCTTCCTTTCTATCTTATTCCTCGGCTTCTTCTGATTTCCACAGTTTGCTGCCATTATCATTGTCTTAACTGTACTTAGTTTCATCCCATGTCTTTATTTTTGCATTCTGTTCCCCTATCCTTTGCTGAAGTTCTTGCTCAGTCTGCCTGTAATGCCACATTATCTGTATACAGCAACAGTGCTGATCTGTCCCCTCCAACCTTTCTAATGCAGTCCATCACCAGTATGAACAGCAGCTGGTTCAGAGCTGTACCCTGGTGCACACCCACTCCCACTGGGAACCCCTCTGTTAGACCAAACACTGTTCGTATTTGAGTCATTGGGTCCTTGTACATAGCCTGCACTAATTCTACCAATGTGGCTGCTGTGTATCCTTTGCCTGCTACTGCCTGATATTAAGAATGATATGTACTCATTTGTTGCTCATGTTCCACTTTAACCTACAGGTTCAACACAGCAACTGCTGCAGCTGGCCTCATCCAAGGATGGCAGAGCTGGTAAGCCAGTCTATAACCTTAAGTGTCACTGTGACCATATGGGTAATGATATTCCACTCACTTGTACAGGGCCCTTGTCTTCTGGATAGCATCAGCCTTCAGGTATATGACTCTGATATGATTGTATTTTATTCATCAGTTTACATGCACCCTGATGACGTGCACATGCTTCCTACTGACTTGTTGTATACATGTCTACATGCACCCTGATGACGTGCACATGCTTCCTACTGACTTGTTGTATACATGTCTACATGCACCCTGATGACGTGCACATGCTTCCTACTGACTTGTATACATGTCTACATGTACCCTGATGACGTGCACATGCTTCCTACTGACTTGTATACATGTCTACATGCACCCTGATGACGTGCACATGCTTCCTACTGACTTGTATACATGTCTACATGCACCCTGATGACGGGCACATGCTTCCTACTGACTTGTTGTATACATCTCTGTTTTTATACTATAGTGGCATTTCAACTCTCACCACCAGAGATGGAGTCAAGGGAAGATATATCAGGTATGTCAGCATGTAAGCACAGTTTTACATTTGCCTTCACATGTGTTTGCAGTTTGACTAATATGGCTTTTCACTGCTTTCAAAAGGCATTGTACCACCCTCAATCACACCAACCCGGTAAGTCAATATCTCCATAATTAGTCAGCATTGTTAGATATTTGTCAAAATATTTGCCTCTTTCAATATATATGACACATCTCATCTGGGTATTTCGAACACATTTATTTCTTGCCTACTCCACAAGCCCATCCACTGATCCGGATGTGGAATGTTATATTGTTCACTGGAATGCACATGGAAATTTAGCTGATTTGTGTGGACACATGTCAGATGGTGTACACCTACTCTTACAGGGGCATAAATGGTCACAGCAACATCATGGCAATGACCTGCATGCACTTGCTCATGCTACAAATCATGTAGCACACCAGTTGAGTATGTTCCACAAAGGTCAGGAGCACAAGCATGGGGAGGCCATGGCAACACTGGCTGCACAGTATGATAGCATGGTATCTGCCGTAGCTCTGTTGAAAACCTTGTTAAGGTGGTGCTTGAGCAGTGTCATAGTATAAACCAGGTGTTATGTGCCTGACACTCATGAGCAGATTACCTCCAATGAGGTGAGGCAGACCCTATGTAAGTAGACCCACATATAGCCCTTGTGCATCATCTGTGCTGCAATATGCACATTCATCTGCTGTTGGTTGCCTTGTTTGGAACCCAGCAGTCATGTCAAGGCATGCACATTGCAGCACTGCTCACACCCACATGGTATTCCAACCTGTTAATGTCACCACATCCAGCCCCTCAGTACACCATCATGGACATAGTATTTCAGAACATACCAAGGATAGCCAAAACCATGGTGTGAGCTGTCAGTGCGGGTGCCCTAGACTGGAAGTTAATCCAATGTATGTCCTGTTGTGTCATCTTAACCCTGTAGCAATGATGACCACTGTGCTTACCACTACCTACTCTGCCTGTTGGTGGTTTATCACTTCTCTAATACCACATACTTTTTACAAGCATGTAGATTACATAGTAGAATGCTGCCCATTTGTATAACTTTGCAAATATTTGTCCTTATAATACTTCTTTTAATGTATTACTTACTTTAATGCTTAACATGATATTCTCCTTGCTGTGAATTGACCTGCTGTTGTTGCTTTACATATATCAGCCAAAGCATTAGCACAGTAACCCATAAAACAAGAAACATCTTTATTAAATTACCTTGTATGACATATGCCAGGTTACATTTATATAAATTGCAATAAAATATAGCAACACAATCTCAGTTGCAAACATTATAAATTCCAAACCATGCCAACGCAACTGTAGCTGCAAAGAGTATACATCACTTTTAACATATCCAGTCACTGTTAGTCAACCAATACATAGCTCATTCAAATCCTGCCTCATTTTAAACCTCGTTCCTTCTTGGCATGCATTGATCCCGGAGTTCCTATTTTTTCCCATATAATTTGCTTTTAGCATTTTCTAAACATCCCAATTCCAGTTGTTTTAGCTCTGTTAGTATATTCACTACTTCTAGTATAGTTGGTTTAGACTTTGATTTCCATTTTCTAGTAATTGCTTTTTGACAGCCATCATAATTAGACTCAGCAAGGCCTTACCATGTCTAGGCAATTCCAAGTTTGTAAGATAGCTCAAAAAATCATTTCCCTAGTCACTCCAACGTTCTCACCCAGCATACATTTAACATTCCACTGTTGTCTGCCATCGCTGCATGCACCAGGATATTTCATTATGCATAACTGTGATATTTGTGGCAATTTATTCAGGTACTGCACATCCTTCCCTCAATAGAACACGCACCTATGATTTCAGTTCTCACCTTTAACATTCTCTTGATAAAGTGTACTTTCTATGTGTGCATTTCCATTCATAGCTACTTACACACACAGGTCTATATATATATGGTGGCTCTTCCACAACACTGTTGCATGTTCATGGCTGCTATATCATGCCTGTCCTTTATGCTTTGTTGTATAACATGTACATTTGGATGATTCTTGCCATTGTATCCACCTGTGCATTATATCATTGCTATATGTGTGACAGGACAGGCATGTAACATATGTGTATGAACCTTGTCAGGTATGTGGCATCTTTGTCACACAAAATGTCATTGGCTTACAATGTTTGTATTACAGCTGTTTTCTGCTGTCTAGGTTGTTGACCTAAAGTGCTATACATTCTTATGACATATCTATTGCAACCTGGTATTACTGTACAACCTCCCACATGTAGGTTCTATTCCTTATGGGACCTTCAGCCAATACACATTTTTACAGGCATTGACATACTGACAGTAATGCTGCTATATACAGATACTAATCATACATATGATTACAGCCTATTTTGTCATCAGCACCATCTGTTATGTGCACCGTAGACATTTCACACACATGGCAGTATGGTCGCCTTTGGCAATGTACCTTTCCCACAGTTGTCCAGTGCTTACTGTTAGTCTGTAGCCATTCAGATGTGTTTATTTCTGTAGCACACATATGCGTATAATGTTTGGGTGATGATATTGTGGTTAGGGTATATATGATGTTTCATTTGGACAATTACCAGCCATTTCCCTGTAGTTGTAACTGTGCTGCTGTTATAAGGCAACATTATGTGAACATCACTGCTTTATCTGGGTACTTCTGTACATGTGGCTTATCTTGACACAAAGTTTTGAGACAGACACTGCAGTGTCACCTGAGTGAGAATATACAGCTGCAGCCTTCATCATACATGCCTGGTTGCTCTTTCCTTTCTGTTTTCCTGATCATCCTGTGAGAGCTCGGACAGCTCCACATCAGACATTTGAAGTCTTGGAGTAGGTCACCCATGCCTGGAGCTGGCAGGCCACTGTATTTCATTGTTAGCATGTTATGCAGACGGGTACACACACAGTGACCATCTGTAATGCCTTTTCTGGTGTGTATTGCAGTGCACCCCCAGGTGTGTCCAGACATCTGAATCTTGCTTTCACCATGACAAACACATGCTCAATGGTGTTCTGCATTATGGTGTATGCTCTGTCGTATACATCCAACAGGCACTGATGAGGCCCTGTATAGTGTCATAAGTCACTGCCCCAGTGGATAACCACCATGTACTGTCTGTAGAAGTTAAAACACACATTTAGTGCCCTTGCTCACCGCTGACAGGTCTACATTCTGATTACATCATTGCCGTGGTTCTATACTTACCTAGTAGGAGCCTCTCTGGAATTTCAGCATAAGAAGCAACATTTAAAATTTGTCCCCATTTTTGGGGCATTGTACCCCATTATTTCTGGCTTTGTCCAGACTGTTTTGTGCTAAGAGAGCCTGCACTAACTTTCTGTCTAACCTGCACCTATCTATTAACTTCTTAACTGCAGCCTGGATTGGCACTTGCTGGCTGCCTTCTGACATACATTTACAGATCATCCTCTAGTATGGCTTGTAGTACTCTGGCATGATATAATGCATTAAATACAGCTTGCATTATTTTAAGCAATATTCTGCAGAATTTGCAGGATTGCTTAGAAATTCATCAGGAATTGTAAGTCAAAAAATGATAAGCACAAATGGCCTCCACTGAGTGCTTTTATGGTGCACTATTCTGTTACATTTTATTTTCATTAGGTGCACCCATCCCATTGTGTTTTGAAATCTGGTGAGCATGTGCGGAGTCTGCAATTATCCTGAGCTGCATATATTACTTGCACTTGTCTTTCTGCCCATTATGGAATCACTTCTGCCACTAATCTACCAACATCTTCCTTAGTGCACTATGCTATTTGCAACTTTCTTTTGGAATCTGGCTGTATATTTTTGTAAAGTACTTGCAATACTAAATTGTGAGAAATTATTTTATTTTTTGGAGGACTTCCAGTTTTAACAATATAATGATTAACACATTAATTCTTTTCTCAGAGTAAAATAATCCACTTTGAAGGCTTTACAGTAAAATGAATTTTGTTTCATTTTAAAATATAGCAAAATAAACATTATTGTCCTCCAAAGCACATAAAATCTGTGCACCATTGCACTGCATGTAGGCAGGGTATAAACGTTTGCAACTGTTTGCTACAGTTTAAAAGAAGAATCTCAAAAGTACAAGACAGAAATGCACTGAGCTGATTATGAATGATGCTACCTACACTGAGGCTGAAGATAGAACAAACCTAATGGCCAATAAATTTAGTTCTAATTTTCCCCTCTCTCCCTACATCTGTCTCTTAAGGCATACCTGAAACTGGCTCACCTCTAGGTATCACACAGGGCCAAGTTCTAAAAGTGCTATCAAAAGCTAAAAATATTGTATTGATGGGTCCTGAAAATATCCTTGTATGCATCTTAAATAGCATTAAGCATGATTTAGCCACACCCCTAATAACACTTTTCAATCTCAGCTTCCATAAAGGTTTTGTACCAAGCCAATGGAAAACAGTTACCGTCATTCCCCTGCATAAAGAAGGACCTTACACAGACCCAGGCAATTACAGACCTGTAATTCTGACCAGCCTCATATGCAAAGCTATGGAAAGACTTATCATGAAATGAATCAATAAGGACATAGGGAATCTCCAAAACACTGGACCCATCTCAGTTTAGATTCAGCAAGGGCACGCCATGCTTACTGAACAAAAAGGTCATTAAAGCAATGGATGAAGGCAAAATGGTACACACCACGTACTTCAACCTGACCAAAGCTATTGACACAATTCCCCACTCAGGCATAGTAGAAAGGCTATATAAACTGGGAATAAACCCCTATGTCACCCACATTATTGCCAATTGGCTCACAAATAAGACACAGATAATCAAATAGGGGGAGTTTCCTCCACAAAGAGACCAGTCCACAGTGTAATCCCCCCAGAGTTCTATGCTGGGACCTCTCCTGTTTGGCATCTAACTTTTTGAAGTAAACGCAAGTACCAAAGGGCTTTGGCTGGCTAAGTTTGCAGATGACTATAAGCTAGGAGCAGTCATTGAGTCCACAGTTAACTTAGCTATCTTACAGGAAGTTTTGTCCCAACTAAATAACTGATATTAAAAATCATAGTCTGAAACTAAATACCAACAAATGCATTATTGTATCATTTGGGAAGTCATCTACCCCAGGAAACTACCACATTAACAATACTCTCTTAAGAGTTGAACCAGTTGTTCAGGATTTGGGTACTTATGTGGACAGTGACCTAACTTTTTACCAACATATGTCTATTGCTGTAAGAAAGTCCTTTATATATTGTATAAACAAAGGGACAGTGTCTAGATCTAGGGAGGTCATTGTCCTCCTAGCCATCATTAGGCCAGTCAATGAATATAATGCCCCCTTTGCATGTATCTGTCCAGACACATGCAACAACTGGAATGCCCACAGTGATACCTTAGTAAAAGGATACAAGGCCCAAACAACATGTCCTACATGGACCGGCTCAAAGCCCTATCACTAAACTCGGTATCCTATAGACTGCTAACAGGTGATCTGTGTCTGGCATGCAATGCATCCCCCCACCCATTATTGATGGATGTGCTGCATATCAGCAAGTCAAATGGCATCAGAAATACTTGGCATAGTGATCTAAACCTTTTCTGCAATATCAACAGATCAGTTTGGAGGGACAGGTATATCTCACAGAGGATACTGCTGCTGTGGAATAGATTCCAATAAATTTCATGCCCATCGTAGATGTATGGATGGGAAACAGAAAATTTTCCCCAGGATTTCCCACTATACTACTAATGGACAGAGGCAGCTCCTAAATGCTTTATCACATACATGGGTCCCCTCAAATTATCTATGGTATGATCCCAGTTATTCTTATTAGGGATAATATATAATTATTGACCTTGGGATGGGTAGGGCCAATCTATTATCCAATGGAATAGGTTATTTCGAGCACAAAAAGGGAAACTGGCTAGGCTTAAAATGGCCTGTAAGGGAGCTAGCCTAGTATTTACCTATGACACAATAATAAATTATTACACGCAGTAGTGGTGCTACAGTAGCATTGTCGCGTTCGATTCTCAGTTAGAGCGTCTTCTGTGTGGAGGCATGCGTGAATGGGCATGCCTTCGTTGAAGGTTGTACATCAGGGCTGGTAACTCGGCACATAAAAATCCACTACCAAACATTAGCGGACCGGAGTTCTGCTGTGGTGACACAGATAGAAAGTCTGCCGAAAGACACAACAACAACAACACAATAATATTTTTTTTTTTACTGATGTGTGAGAAAGGAGGGTTGGGGCAGGGCACAGAAATGGGACCCGAGTAGCTGGGGCAGGAGGGAGGGGATGAGGTGTGTTATGAATCTGGCCACTTGATTGGTGTGCCAGTAGAATGAATAAACCTTTTTTTTTCTCTATTCACTTGAAAAGCTGCTGTGGGGGGCAGGGGTGCAGATTGGGTTGAACTGTCTTCAGGAAGTATCCTGCAAGTTTTGATGATGTTCTTTCTCTCTCTCTCTCAACTTGAAGAGATAAGGGCCTGGGGCACTAATTTGTGGGACCATCACAGGGCACTGATTGAACCAGCTACATTTCTGGTCCTCCAAGGTGATACAGAAAATAAAAATAGGATATAAAAGAGTGCACTTTGCAGCCTGCAGTGCTGTTGGCTCCTTTACCTGAGTTGACAGATATTTCAGAGAATTGTGCCTATATACCCACTTAATTCACAAAACCTATATCAGAAGGAGTGAACATTTCACAAACAGAGCACAGATCCTTTCAACATTTTATTCCTAATCAGCTAGATATCCAAAAGGTTACTATTCTAGAAAATGAGCAACATGTCTCCTCCTAGGGTTATCAGAAGCAGAGTTAGATGCCCACCTTAGGAAGGCAAAGATTCAAATACATTTTCTCACAGTCGAGACTCAAAATCTGAAGGAAAATCTATGTGACAAAGAAAATATGGCTAACAGAAAAAAAATACATCTGTTTGACCTCATGGTGAAAGATGAGGGAAATAATGTGGTCTGTTTTCTCACTGCATAAATCTCCAAAAATCCTGTAATTGCATTCAGCTATTACATTTAACAAAGCGTAAGTCCTCAGAGCCCTACAGCTAAAACGCAACCCAGTCAGTCGGTGTGTTCCATTTTCATGTGTTTTCAGATTTTCAAACACAGTCTTACATGAAAAGCATGAGTACTGAAACAAAAGAACTTAACACACGACCATGTTTTGATGGGATAATGATACGTCAACACCTTCAGCATCTTCAGCCACTGCAGAGACTGTGGGGCATTCTGCATTACAAGCAGACTGCTCCTGAGTATAGTCACCTGAAGCATCTTTTGAAAATAGTGACAAGCTACTTGGCATCTATTAATGCAGCCATGTGACTCTAGAGAACCGGTCACCATGGTTATGCTAAGTTATAGTTGTGCACTGCAGGAATGCATGCCACACAATCCAAGATGGTACACACTGTTCCTAAGGTGGCCCACACTGCCCAGACTGCCTAGAAATTCCTCTACTATTGTTTGTTAATTCCATCTCTGGATGTCAACATTGTTCAGCCAGCTCCACTGTAGCCTCTACTCCTGCCCATGGATGTCCTTCTCCCCAGGCCATAGCTAGTGCTCATCCAACTCAGCTGTGGGCACACCTTACTGGGCAACCCAATCAGAGTCCCATAGTTTATCAATGTCCACTTTTCCATAGAATTGCAATGAGTAACATCTACCCTTACCTAAACACAGTGCATACCATCATTATGCCAGAAAACTAAATCAGGAGCCACAGCAACATTCCTGCCTGTGTGTCTTGCATGCCAACATTGCAGGGCATCATGCTACAGCCAGTCAGCATTCCACACCTTAAAGCTTCACCTCACCACTGGAGGAAGTCATCCCTGACATTACACAAGCCCCTAACCATATGCATGGTCACCACAGACACCACTCATGACACTTCCATCTATGCTAGCACTGCTGTTCTGTGTCACTGTGCTCCCCCCTCCCCACCTGTGCAAATAGTGATGAATTTACCCTGCCCATTCCTCTGGGTAATGTAGGTATGGTAATGGCTGATGCAAAGAGTGGCCAGGTAGTGCAGTGTAATGCATAGCCTGGATGTGTAAATGCATACATTAGTTTTGGTTTGTGTTTGACTTGTCATGTCCAATAGTGGAGAGCCAGAAATCACCTCTTTGCATGTCATGATATGTTGTGCCACTTCTGCCATGCATAATGGACCACTGTAACCAGATCCTCTGATTGTTTCTTACTCAGATCCTCATCAATTGCTGCCACAGGTATCTCAACTAGTATGAGCTCCCCTTACTGTAAATGTTTCCATAGCACCATGTTATGTAGCATAACACAGACATAACATGTTGAAGGACTCTGGACTGTACTGTACCACCAGCTGTATCCAGGAAGTGGAAGTGGGCCACCGTACTCCAAACACATGTTCAGTGATGCTCTGTATCTGCTACAGTGGTACAGTGTTGTATGATATATCGACTATGATCTGGGGGCTATGGATGAAGCTCATCAGCCATGTCTCTAATGGATATCCAATATCATCTGCAATGCAGGACAGCAAACACCATTATGAGGGTTTGCTACTTATGTTCATGGGACCTTACTGGGCCTCTATGATTGGCAGTGAGTGCACCAACCAACTACACAACCTGTGTAAAATAACCCCACATGAAATGCTGGTGTGCTTCATAGGTTGCTAAATGTAGAAAACCTGGGAGTTGACAGAAGGAAGGCACTTTCAGTCAATCTACTGGAGGCAATGTGGAGCTGATGGGACCTTGATAACAATGTGGGTACAGTCAACAGCCACCAGGCATCGAGGAAAATGAACTATATCATAGAATGCTTATATAATGTTGATCTGTTCCACTGCTGTCCATAGAAAACAAGTATGCTCTAACACATCCATTAGCACCACGTCATTAAACTGCAAAACTCTTAATGTGTCAATTGTTAGATGCTGAAAGGCCCTTTTAGCAAGGTTAGTTAAGGCTACACAAACAACTGTGTCCACTGGAAAAGACCATCTATGCATCTCTTTTGATTCCATGTGAGAATAGCAGATGATTAACTACCATATGATATCTCTGTTCCCCTAGTAGTGGTCAATCATGCCCTGGCCATGGAGATGATGGAGTAGAATCTCCTATAGCTGACCACCTATCCTAGTGGTCACCTTGAGAGGCAGTGTCCTTAGTGCTGCATGTTGGCAACTTTGGCATCACAGAAGACTCCATCTTTGTCTGCCCTTGGGCACAATCTATTGGGGGAAGCAATCAGCAGTTGCCAATAAGACAAAAGTGGAGTGTCAGAATTCATTTAAGAAACTGTAGCTGTTTCCCTGCATCTTTAATTAATGTGTTTAGTAGCTTAGTGTGTTAGAATTCATAAACTATAGCCAGGAGCTTGCATAGGCTCCTAGCTATAGTCCAAAGAGTGCAGCGAGTTTTTTTCTCAGATGTAGGGATGACAACTTTTTTTTTTTTTGGATTCACACCTTTGGTTTGAGGGAAGCACCAGTCTACAGAACTACCCAGGGCACTAGATGACATAGCTATGGCAATGACAACCCGTGACATAGGAAGAACATGAAACAACACATCAAAATGCATTAAATGACAAACTACAGTTTTGCTGTCATTGCACATAATTACATGCCAGGACATAATATTACTGGCCAAAATAAAAGATAACACAGAGAAGCAAGACAATTATGAAAAAATAACAACATAAAACAAATGACAAGAAACAAGCTAAAACTCATTAAATGAAGCCAAAATAAACATGAATCAGATGAAAAAGCCAGTATTGCTTTCATTCAATTGAAAATTATGTCTGTCTGACTTCAAAGCAAAATACTGGACATATAGCCTGTAGGCATTCCATGAAACACTGAAAAATATACAGACATGGTTTAATATTTAAGAATAATTCACTTTAGAAATATAAATGTTGTTTTCTGTTTTCAAGTTACCAGATGAAGGGAAATACAATATGTGCAAGGGTAATTAAAATACAGTCAATTAGACATGGTAGTGTTAGAGAACATAGTCATACATTAGATAATGGCTGAATTTTCCCTGGAGCAACATTTGAAATTAGAACAGAAATAGATGATTACAAAGTCTCTACAGGTTCCACCTAAACTAAAATCTTGTATTAGATGCTTTTATTACTTCCTTAAGCATTAGATGGAACAAAGTGGAGACAACAAAAAGCTCCTCCGAATTAATTAGACAGAAGATAGTTAAAGTAACTTACAGAACAATCAGGCAAATGTTGAAAACTGCTTATAAAAAACAATCTTCTAGAAACATAATATGAATATTTTTGGATGTCATATTACAAATGATTAAAGGGGGCACACATGTGAGTTCTAAAACTATGTTAGATATGATGATTCCAAAACCTTTGTATGGAACAATTGACATATATTTGAAAGAACAGCATCAAAGATGGACACAGAAAATAGAGACATTAAGGGGGAAAGGGAAAGAAAAGAGAAATGAAAACTAGGGAGGGAAAGGAAAAGATGTGATAAGAATAGAACAGATGGAGAAGAAAAGAAAGAGGATTGGGAGAGAAAGATAGGATAGAAGAAGAAAGAAAAATGAGAAAAGGAGGTAATAAAAGATGAAATAAGAATAGAACAGATGAAGAAGAAAAGAAAGAGGATTGGGAAAGAAAGAGGGGATAGAAGAGAAAAGAAAAATGAGAAAAGGAGGCAATGATAAAGGAAGGAAATAGAAACGAGTATTTCCTCAACTCAGTTTTTAATCTTTTCATGGATCCAAAAATGCTATAATTAAATATCAGTGATTTAAACAATCCAAGGAAAAAGATTAATCTGCTTCTATTTTTATTTCTATTTTTAAATATAAACAAGGTACACATTATCTTTCTACAAGAAATGCATATTATACATATTGATAAAAATAACTGGGATCCAGGCAAATATATATTATCTCAATCCACTTTCAAAAGCAGAAGAAGAGTCATCATGATATTATAGATGAAAAACTTAATACCTCAAATATTGAATAAATATAAAGATCAAGCTGTTCTGGCATCTCTTATAACTATGAAATATAATAAGAGATTATGGACTTTTGTTATTCTGCATTAATTTCATGAAATGGGTCTAAACTTAACCAGAAAACACTTAGATATTATCCTTGATAACAGAAAAAATAATTTAATACTAAGAGGTGATTTTACCTGTGTACTAAACACAGAAACTAGTACAAAACGAAAACTAAGATTAACCCCACATCTAAAACTTTTAGAAATTGGATACAGACCTTAAATTAAAAAAAATACAGTCAATTTAAGAGAAAACAGATTGTTAAATTTTACCCATTATTCATTTAACTATGGTACTCAAACCAAAAGTGACATGATATTAATTTCACAGGATGCAATCACAAAAACATTAGGATTCAACATTAGTCCATGTCCAGTTTCTGATCATAATGCTGTCATCTTAAAACTTGAAACAATACACAGAAAAACTCTCACTTATAACTAGAATTCCAGCTGGATTAACCAAATTAAAAGAATTCAAGCCTTGGTTACTTTCTGAATTTGATTTTTTTGATACAATCAATACAGGTGAAGCAAATATCATTATGGTTTGGGATTCAAGGATATATATATATATATATATATATATATATATATATATATATATATATATATATATATATACATGTGTGTGTGTGTGTGTGTGGCAAATCTTTATGTTAGTACGAACAAAAGTTAAAAGAATGGGAATCAGAACTAGTTAACATTCAACTTGCACTACAAAAATTTAAAGATAAATATAAATATAGAAGCAATGACAATACCATAATAGATATAATTGAAAACTTACACAAAAATATGTTAAACACCTTCATAGGTTTATACTAGGCTATCTGCCCTAAGGCATTTATAAGCCTAGCCCAAATTTTTGTGGCTTACGCCACCCCTTATATGAAAAAAATACTGTGCCCATTAGTTTGTTGTGCCTCTGTCCAGCAGTGACACAGAGATGATTCCCGGGGTAACCCTACGATCTCCCATCCACAGGTCAAGATTTCTCTTGAACAGAGCCAGCGAGGTGCTCTGCCTCACATGGACCGGGATTTTATTCCACAGCATAGGGAGTCTCTGAGTGATGAATCTATCCCTCCAGCACATCCTATTTATGTCCGTGCTAAGGCTTAAGTCGCTTGCTCTAGTGGTTTTGGTGGATTTGGATTTTTTGAGGTGGAGCATGTCCATTAATTCCGGGTTGGACATGGCCTTGTATGTCAGGCACATGTCACCTCTGAGCAGACGGTATGCGACTGAATAGAGCTGGAGTTTCTTCAATCTGGTAGCATATGACAGATTTTGGAGTCCCTTTATCCTTTTGGTGAGGAACTTTTGGGGTCTCCCCAATTGCTGCAGATGTCGGGTGAGATACATCCTGAATGGGGCATTGTACTCGATCATTGGTCTGATAAGTGAAGAGTACAGGGGAACAATGACCTCACTAGATCTGGATGTGAATCCTTCATGATCAGGTGGGCAATGTAGAAGGTCTTTCTAACCACTTTAGCAATGTGAGTGTCAAAGAAAGGCCACTGTCAACCTGGGTCCCCAGGTCCCTGATAACCTCTTCTGTGCTTAGTGGATTGCCACCTATATGGTAGCTTGGGGTTACCTTGTTTTTTCCCGAAGGTATGACTATACATTTTTGGCGTTTAACTTCAGGCCATGGCTCTGGCACCAGCTATCTGTTTCCGTGAGTCCCTTCTGAAGGACATCCGTGTCCGATGCACTTTCCACTATGGCCAGTTTGCAGTCGTCTGCAGGCTTTGTCAGGCAATGTCCTCCCGTGTTGGCCTGCACTTGTGAGAAGAAGATGCCGAACAATAGGGGTCAAGGACCGAGCCCTGTGGGACACCACTTGTGACCGGCTTGGAGTCTGACATAGCGCCAGCAACTCTAACCCTGTGGGTTCTGTCCTTAAGCCAGTTTGCAACCCATCTTGTGACATATGGGTTTACATTTAAGCTGGTAAGTTTTTCTACAATACCCGAGTGGGGTATTGTCAAAGCCATTGCAAGGTCAAGGTAGGCTGTATGGACTGCCTTTCCTCATCAATGGCCTTGGTGACTGTTTCGAAGAAGTCGACCAAGTTCAAAAGGCATGATCTTCCCTTGAAGCCAAACTGGGTCGGGTCCAATGTCTGCAAGTCCCATATATTTGTTTATGAGCTCCATTATGATCCTCTCCATAGCTTTGCAGACTAGACTTGTTAAGCTTATGGGGTGGTAATTACCAGGGTCTGTAGAGGCACCGCCTTTGTGGAGTGGGACCACAGTTGCCGTACGCCACTCCTTGGGCACGTATCCTGTGGTAAGGCTGAGATTAAACAGCTGCCTTATGTGCGGGTTTAATTCCTCATTTAGCTCGTGTAGCACACAGCCGGGGACACCATCCGGTCCCATTGATGCTGTGTTTTTAGCTTTAGAGAGAGCAGCTTTCACCTGCGCATCAAACAAAACTGCTTTACCTATAGAAAAATGTAAAGTGGCTTCATTTATTATGTCATTGAAGCACATACATTACTTATCTAAGAGTCAAAAGCAATCTAAAAATTAATAACATTTTTGAAGTATTTCGGCTTTTCCCGGTTAGGAGTTGCCACAGTGGAACTCCGGTCCGCTAATGATTGTCAGTGAATTTTTATGGTCCAAGGTGTCAGCCCGATGCCAAACCTTCAAAGAAGCCACACCCATTCACACACACACCTACCTGCGTGTCTTTAAACATCACTCGACCACGGGGAGGACATGCAGACTCCACACAGAAGGAGCTTCAGCCAAGAATCGAACCAGAGAACCTCTTGCTGTGAGGCAACAATGCTAACACTGCACCACCGTGGAAGTAAAGAACATAAAAAAACAACAAAGCAGACACAGAAAATGGAGATATTCTAGATGCAGTAAGACAATACTATATATCCTTACGTCAAGAACCAAAACTTTTAGTTATGTACTTACCATAACTTTAGATGTTTGGGATCCATCTCGCCAACATTCTGTACTGATGGGTTCGGAGCCGATCCTCGGCTCCGACTCGGCACGCTATGCTATAGAGCGAAGTCTCTTATTGGCTGAGCTATTCTATATCCCAGGATGCACCACCACTACTTCCCCAGATCTTGTTTGTCCGCCCTCATGCACACACACATAACTGTTTATATAACATTGCCAGATGTTTCAAGATGAAACGATAGTACTCGGACCGTCCGGTCTCTTCTGATCTCCAAGGCAGGGGGAAGGAGGGTGGGTTATTAGAATGTGAGATGGATCCCAAACATCTAAAGTTATGGTAAGTACATAACTAAAAGATGTTATGTGATCCTATCTCACCTACATTCTGTACTGATGGGACAGCGTCCCTAGCACCTGATTCCTGGGTGGCTCACTGGAAAACACTCCTGAAAACTGTGGAACCAAATGAAGCTCGCCCCCGAGATGCCACATCCAATTTGTAGTGGGAAATGAAGGTGTGCGGAGAAGACCACGTGGCATGGCACAAATGTCGCTAATGGCAAGCTTAGAATGGAATGCTATTGAAGTAGCCATAGCTCTTGTAGAGTGAGCTTTGACAGAGGTTGTAAGCTCTTTATTAGAAGAGGAATAAGCCTGACTAATACAGTCCCTGATCCACTTGGCAACAGTGACCTTTGTGACGGCTTTGCCCAATTTATTGTCTGAAAAGGACACAAACAATTGATCTGTTTTCCGTGTTTGTTGGGTCCTATCTAAATAAAAGCGCAATTGCCTGTGAACATCCAATGTGTGGAAGATGTATTCCGCTTTGTTTGAGTACTTTGGGAAGAAAACTGGAAGTTCTAATGACTGTTGCAGGCAAAACTGGAACAAACTTTAGGGACAAAGGATGGGTTAGGCCTGAGGATACTCTATCTTTGTGAAAAACCAGGTACGGTGGTTTGACAGATAGAGCTTGAAGCTCTGAAACCCTTCTGGCTGAAGTAATCGCGACCAGAAAGTCAGTTTTCCAAGAAAGAAATTTCAAATCACAGGTTGCTGCCGGTTCAAGGGGAGGAGGTTAAGGCACGTAATACCACATCGAGATCCCACGGAGGAGCAGGATGAGAAATCGGAGGTCGTAAAAGCGCAGCACCTTTTATGAAGGTTTTACACAATCTGTTGCTCATCAAAGGTGGGTTTATAGATTCATGAAAACTGGAAATAGCTGCCAATTGGACCTTGATGGTAGAGACTGAAGAACCCTGATTGAATAGGGAAGTTAGAAACTTCAGGACTTCTGACACCGGGACAGTGATGGGATCTAGACCCCGGAGTTGAGCCCAAATAGCAAATCTCTTCCATTTGCTAGTATACAATTTCCTAGTGGCAGACTTGTGGGCCGAGGATAAGATACGTATGACTTCCGGGTCTAAAGTATGATTCCTGACTATAGTCAGAAGAGAAGGAGCCAAGCTGTTAACTTCAAAGAGTGAAGGGACTGATGGAGTTGTCCCGACTGAAGGATTAATAGGTCCGGGATCTGATCCAGGAACCATGGACTGTCCAGTGCATACTTCCGAAGATAGGGAAACCATACCTGACGAGGCCAGTAAGGGGCGACTAAAATCATTTTGCTCCCTAAGTGAGTCGCCTTTTGGATCACTCTGGGAAGGAGGGGAACCGGAGGGAAGGCGTATAGCAAGCTGGTGGGCCAAGGATGGGCTAAGGTGTCCATGGGAATCTCCCCCGGAGCTGGAGTGAGAGAGAAGAATTTTCTGCACTTCGCGTTCAGCGGGGTTGCGAAAAGGTCGCAACAAGGAGTTCCCCATCTGCTGAAGATCTGAGTTGCCACTGCATCGTTCAGAGACCACTCGTGAGGAGAGAGAATAGTTCTGCTTAGTCTGTCAGCTATCACGTTGGATCTCCCAGGGATATGAGTCGCTACCAGAAAACGTCTGGTCGCCACTGCCCATTCCCAAACTCTCATGGCCTCTCTGCAAAGGGGGTAGGATCTGGTCCCTCCCTGCTTGTTCAGATACCAGACTACTGACATGTTGTCGGACTGAATGGCAATTACGCCCTGAGGGAGGTAATCGTGGAGGGCTTGTAGAGATAGAAGCACCGCCCTCATTTCTAGAATGTTGATGTGAAGGAGACTCTCGTCGGAATGCCAATTGCCTTGGACTGACCTGCCCAGGTAATGCCCCCCCACCCCGTCTGGGAGGCGTCCGTCGTCAATGTGGCCATAGGAGGAGGTGGAACAAAGGGTTGTCCATGATCCAGATTGGAGGACACCAGCCACCAGCGAAGGTCCTGTTTGCAGGTTTCCGTGATCCGTATGAGGTGACTGAGAGGGAGATCCTGAAAGGACCACTGGGTCGATAGGAGCCACTGGAGAATTGCTAAGGGGACTAGGAGAACAGTGGCCGACATGAAGCCTAATAGCTGCAGGACCATCCCGGCTGGGGCTTTGGATTTGAGAAGCAAGGCTCGGACTTGAGCCTGTATAGTCTGTATCCTTTCTGTAGGAAGATAGACCCGCATTTGGTTTGAGTCTATCTCTACTCCGATGAACCTTATGCGCTGAGATGGCAGCAACACAGACTTTGGCCAATTGAAGGTGATTCCAAGGGAAGTGCCTAGTGATATGGTGGCTGCTAGGTTCTGCAATAGTAGACGCCTGGAGGTGGCAGTTAGGAGCCAGTCGTCCAGATACGGAAACACCTGGAATCCTAGACTCCTCAGGTGAGCAGTCACGACCGCCAAACATTTGGTGAACACCCTGGGGGCTGTGGTGAGACCAAAGGGCAGTGCGCAGAACTGAAAATGACTGTCTCCCAGGCTGAAGCACAAATGTCTCCTGGACGCCTGATCTATCAGGATGTGATAATAGGTGTCCTTGAGATCTATGCAGCACATCCAAACACCTTTCTCCAGCAGTGGGAGAATGGATTGTAAGGTGACCATTCGGAACTTGGACTTCTTGACTGATCGATTTAGGTTGCTGAGATCCAAAATGGGCCTCAAGTCCCTGGTCTTTTTTGGCACCAAAAAGAATCTTGAGTAAGTCCCTAATCCAATCTGGTCTGCGGGGACCGGTTGGATGACTCCTTTTTGAAGCAGCTTTGAGATTTCGAAGGCTGCGATTTCCCGTTGACTGGGTGGCGGGTCCGGGATTTTCCTGGACGGCGGAGGGGGGTGTGAAAAGGGGATGGCGTAACCTCCGGCGATGATTCGAAGCACCCATCGGTCCTGAGTGATACCCTCCCAGGCTTTTAGGTGCCTCGAAAAACGACCCCCGACTGGCTCCGGAGCTGCACAGTCGGGCAATCCTTCAGGGATTGTGGAAGGCTGAAGAGCCATGAAAGGACTCACGGTCTCCAGTGTTGCGGGTGCCTCTGCCGCCTCTGGGACGGCGTCTTCCAGAAAAATTTCCCCCTCCTCTGCCTCTAGAAGGGGGATCGTCCTGCTGCGAGGGATAAGACTTCTGGGATTTACGGAACCACATTTTCCCTCCTCTTTAGCCTTGGGGTAAGGCCGAAGGGAGTGGAAAACCATGCCCCACGGCAGTCAAAGTCTTACCTTCTTGCTCACAGCAGGTCAATGTGTCCTTTACCTTGGGTCCAAACAAAGAGGACCCATCAAAGGGAGCGTCGGCAAAGGAAGACTTAAAGGCTTCCGCAAAATGACACAGGTGGAGCCAGGCTTGCCTCCGTAGAGCAACACCCGTACCCGCCGCTCTACTCGCCCCCTCGGCTGCATATGAAATGAGCCTCATGGACGAGTTTGATATCGATGACAGAGTAGCCAACTGAGAGCCAACCGTCTGGGCCAGCTGCTCAGGTAGGTTACCCAAGAGGGTATCTGAAAGCTCCTTGATCAGATCCCTCTAAAGTCTATTGAAGTGCGTCAAATAGTTCAGGGACCTTAAGGTAAAGGCCGCTGAACTGAGGGTGCGCTTCCTGTACCGGTCCATGCTCCTAGACTCCTTATTAGGAGGATGGACGGACGTCGAAGCCTCTGTTACATCTTGTTGGGTAGCAGATGCCACCACCAGGGCATCTACAGCCACACCTTTGGTCAGAAACTCCTTCTCTGGGGATGCTGATAAGAATTTATTTGGGCGAGCCGGCACCGGTTCCACAGAGTCTGGATGCTCCCACGCCCTTCGATAGATCAAAT
Source organism: Protopterus annectens (assembly GCF_019279795.1). Lineage (NCBI taxonomy): Eukaryota > Metazoa > Chordata > Ceratodontiformes > Protopteridae > Protopterus > Protopterus annectens. The sequence continues at coordinate 1,379,933,053 of NC_056725.1, read as the reverse complement.
CTAGGAGCTTGTCGAAGGGCGGAGACACCCAGGAGGCGGAGGGCTGAGCCCCGAAGGCCTTGAGGAACACCGACTCGTCAGCGGAAGGGGGTTTGGAATGCCAGCCGCCTCGTTGTTTGCGGGCTTCCAAGATGTCTGCAAAGGGGACATCATCCGAGGACGACTTAGGGGACCCCCTCCACATCATCAAGATCGGTGTCCTATGTGAGAGACTCATCAGGGGAGTCGACGTGCTTCCTCTTGCACAGTCTTTTCCTTGGGGGTTCCTCCGAAGAAGCTTCAGACGGACCTCCAGGAGGGGGGGAAACCCCACTGGGGGTGACCTCAGGCCCCGGGGCTCCGCTGTCTAGTGACAGGGGGACTACAAAAGACCCAGTCCCCGTGTGTAGGGAAGGTGCCGGTGAGACCGTGGAGGTAGCCAAAGAAGATTTGGCCAAAGCACTCCTCATGGCCCTGAAGGCCGGACCACCAGAGTCCTGGGAAGGTCCAACCCCTGGGGCCACAACAGTAGATGGCACCCCCGCAGCCGACGCACCGAGAGGAAGGCTCGGAACCGAAAACATCGGTCCCAGTGTCACCCCGGGCCGACCAAGGAGGTCCATGTACGAACTCAGACTCGAAGCCGGGTTGGAGTAAGGTCGAATCGACCGAAAACCTCCATCGGCTCCACCAGCACCGCTCCAACGGTGCCGAGGCTGTTGGAGGAGGAACCAGAACTACAGGGTGGGCCATCGGCTCTGAAGCCGATTGGGCTGGAGCCGAAACTAATTTCTGGAATACAGGAGACTGAAACAGTCTTTGGAGCACCCTGTCGATGTCTGAATCAGACATCTTGGAAGATCGGGAGGAGACCGACCGGGTCCGAGCAGACTTTCCATCGGCTCCGAAGGACTGGGGGACTGACTCTGAATAGACTCGATCAATATTGGTGCCGAGGGAGATTCCATAGCAATTTCCCTCGGTGCCAAAGAGGGCTTCGGTGCCGATGGGGAAGAGTCTGAGCCGGCAACCCTCATCGGCTCCAAGATCAGTGGAGCCGATGAAGGTGACCCGCCTCTAGAAGCCCCAGCCATCGGCTCCGAAACCAGAGGGGTCGAGGCTGGAGGCATCGAGGCAGACCGTTCCGCCCTCGGCTCCGAAGTCCGTGGAGCCGATGGAGAAGCCTGCCTAGATTTCTTAGTGGTCGGTTCCGACGGGCTGGTCGGAGCCGACGATTTCTTTTTCTTAGCTGGAGAGGAAGAGGAAGATAAGGCCTCTTCGAAGGAGGGTTTGATAAGCCCTTTTAAGATCAATTTATTTTTCCTCTCTTGGAGGACCAGAGAGGAAAAAGCGTGACACACGCTGCAAGACTCCTAAAGGTGTTTGGCGCCTAAACAGTACACGCATAAGGAGTGATCGTCCGTGATGGACATTTTGTAGTTGCATCTTGTACATTTTTTAAATCCTGAGGGTCTATGCTCCTTAGACATAATGCTTGTAGACACTATTTACTTTGTCAGAGAAAAAACACTATGGAAGTCAGTACCAAAGGTTTACATAACAAAAAATTCCTTTTTTTTTTTTAAACAAGAGAAAAAAATACACGAATGACAAACACACCAACAGGAGGGCCAAGAACCCTCTAACTGAAACAGGTACTTGACCTCTCCGAAATAATAAGAAGACTCACTAAAGAACGAGGGGAAGGCCCCTCTAACTTAAACGGAAAACTTTCCCTGTCCAGACACAAAATTTTACCACAAAATTTCCACAAAAACACAATTATACACAACGATAGCTGTTAAAACAGCTTTTGGGTTAAGATTAAAGAAATTCCTGACAGAAAAACTCTCAGAAAAAAAGCACTTAGCTCAGCCAAGTTCGAGACCACGTCCTAGCTTGTAAGCGGCAAACGAGATCTGGGGAAGTAGTGGTGGTGCATCCTGGGATATAGAATAGCTCAGCCAATAAGAAACTTCGCTCTATAGCATAGCGTGCCGAGTCGGAGCCGAGGATTGGCTCCGAACCCATCAGTACAGAATGTAGGCGAGATAGGATCACATAACATCAAATAGATTCAAATATAAATTATTTAGATTGTTTTGAAAAGGATTACACAGGAAATAAAGGATAATTTAATTAAAGAATTCACATATAAAGACATTTTGAATATAATCAAGAAACTTAAATCTATAAAGCTCCTGGTATGGATGGAATAACATCTGAAATGTATAAACTATTTTCTCCAAATTGTATTACATTTTTTCATAACATGATTATAGAGATTCAAAATAAAGAAAGTATTCCTCCCACTTGGAAATACTCTCTAATCACTCCAACGTTGAAAGAAAATAAGAACTCATAATTATGTTCTTCTTATAGGCCTATTTTGCTCTTAAACAATGACTATAAAATCTTTATGATGATCTTTACAGATAGACTAAAAGAACATTTATCACAAATAATTAACATGGATCAGACTCATTTCATATATAAAAGATAGACATATGATAACATTAAAGGAATTTTAACCCTTATAGACACTGTAAATAATAGAAAAGAAGAAGCTTGTTTTGTTAATCTAGACATTGAGAAAGCTATTGACTCCCTAAACTGGAATTACCTATTTAAAACTCTAGAGCTATCTGAATTATGTACAAAAGGCATCCTCTTTTAATAAACACACACAAAAATAATAAAGAAATATATCAAATTAAAACCATTCACTTTTGAATCCATTTCCCTAAGAAGTCAAAACAAGTTTGCCTTAGCTATTGAGATACTAGCAGCATCCATCTGCAGTAACAATAAAATAAAGAGTATAACAATATCTAATAATTATAGCTCTAAAATAATGTTATTTGTTAATGACCTATTATTAACCTTCTCAAATATACAAATAACATTAAAATAACTAAAATTCTTTATTAATAGATGTCAGACCTGCTCAGGACTAAAATTCAATAATGCAAAATCTGAATATGTAATCTTAAATAAAAAAGAAAATCACAAATAAAATAATATCATTGGCAAACAAACTTCATTTTTAGAATACTTGGGCATAACTATATTAAAATAACAAAAGAAACTAGAATCACAAACTGTAAAAAAAATCTGGAAATTATTATAAATTTAACATCTAAATAGAATAAAATGATAATGGGCAGGATTCACGAAGGCTTGCACGGAGTCTGAGTAGTGTAAGACTCCATGCAGCCTTCGAGATCCAGGAACAGCCCTAAAGTCCGTGTAAGAGACCAGCTAAAACGTCTCTTACACGGAGTGGGCGTGGATATGCTAATCACCTCACTTGCAGCTGAATAGCATGCAAATGAGGTAGATTAGCGATCCAGGAAGCCCAAAGCAGCCCGTGTAAGAGCCGTTTTAGCTGCAGAAATGTACTCAGTTGACAACTGAGTACGTTTCTGCAAAAAACACAATGGAGCCGTGTCAGCTCCAAATAAAGGGTGCATATGTGTCAGGCAGCATGCCAATGGCCAAATATGTGACCATTGGCAAGGTACCCAGTTGCAAATCTGAGAAATAAGTATTTTTTTTTTCGTCGATCGACGGTGTTTAAATGCAGCGCAGCCCCGCGCAAACGGGTTGCACTATATAAAACATAAAAATGAAGGTTATAAACCCACAAATGTGGGTCTTATGCAATACATGGATTTACAATGCAGGGACCAGCAGACCAAAAACAACATGGCCACCGTTTAGTGGTTGCTAAGGGGGGAAGCTGAGTCTAAGTCATGTAACTAAGCATTAGTAGGAAATCTGATGCAAATGAGTGTTAGGATACTGAATTCCACTGTCACATAGCAAATGAGCACATTCTGAGTAGTGTAAGAGTTACATAAGGGGAGGAACAGAGTAGGAGATAGGTGACATCACAGGGGGGAATGGCAGAAAGAAATGCAGTTCATTGGAGGTCAGTGTTACATGACAGATGTCAGACACATATCATGGAAAGAGGAGTGCCACAACATAAGCATGGGAAAGTCAAGAAATGGAAGGTGTACACTGTTGCCTACACCAAAGTTTCTTGCTGGGCATGCATCGCGTCTTGCGCACCATGAAGCGAGGACAGTGTGCACGCGTGTAAGGCAGACTGAGCATGTGGGAGCCTGTTGGTAGATGTTTAACACTGTTTGCGCTGGTGTGCGCGCGTTTTAACCCGAATAAGCAGATTCTGAACCGTGTAAGCATGTGCGCGCACGTGTAAGCCACTGTGAGCGTGTTTCAGCTAGTATGCACGCTGCTCCCCCCTGAGGAAACAGAAAGGAAAAAGGAAGCAGCGGAATTCGTAGGAAGCTAGCAGGGAATACTGCTGGAGCTAGCAGGTGAAAACAATTAGAAGCAGGCAATTACACAGGCAGAATAGTAGCCCAGCCCAGCACTTAAAACTCTGCAAACAGCAGTGCAGGATGTTTCTCTCAAGAGACACTGCAAGACAGGAGTAAGCTATTAGAAGTGAAAACTGAAAAAGCTGAACTCAGAGCAGAAATGTTAGGGGCTGCCATAGCTGTCATAATGAGACATAGGCGACTTGCTGAGGGTGGTGACAATGCAGATGGTGCCAGACAACCCACAGTGAGGAGACGGAGAAGAGTGTACAGGCCCAGGGTCACCTACCACGGGTTACATGAGCTGGAGATAGTAGAGCGCTAGAGTGGACAGAGAGCTCCTGCAGCAAATAGTTGAGCTGTGCAGGCCACGCCTCACACACAGAACCAACAGAGGGGAACCCATCCCACTGGAAACCAAGGTATGTGTTGGCCTAAGAATACTAGCAACAGGTACCTTCCAAAGACCAACTGATGATATGATGGGGATATCACAGGCATCAGCCTGCAGGGTACTGCACCAGTTCCTGGATGCCATGTCAGCACATGTCGGTGATCATGTATATTTCCCCAATGCCCGTGAGGTATTGGCCAGCAATATGCATCTCTTCCAGCAAATAGCGGAATACCCTGAGGTAGTGGGTGCAATAGACTGCACATACATACGCACATACGCATCAAAGCACCAGCCGGTGAGCGGGGTAGGGCCTACATTAACCGCAAGGGCTTCCCCTCCATCAACTGCCAGGTCATGTGTGATGCCCAGGGCATAATAATGAATGTGTGTGCTGGCTGCCCTGGGAGCTACCATGATTCCCACATCTGGCATTTGACACAGCTGTACCAGACATTTGCCAATGGGGACATCCCGCACGGACACCTAGTGGGGGATGCAGGTTATGCACTGGAGCCGTGGCTGATGACACCCATCAGAAACGCACACACCTGAACAGGAATGCCATAATGAGGCACACGCACAAACACGTAATGTAATAGAGCGTGTGTTTGGGCTGCTCAAGTCACGGTTCCAGTGTCTGGACACATCTGGTGGAGCCTTGCAGTACACACCAACTACATGTACCCAAATTGTCATGGTATGTGCTATGCTACATAATATGATCTTGCGAAAACAGCTGCAGCAGGACCAGCATAGGGCTGGGTCAAACAGCCCCCCACCATTGCCAAGGCCATCACAGGCAGAGCGTGACTCGGAGGAGGAACAACCTGAGCCTGCCCCAGTAGGCAGAAGGAGGCATGCCCAGTATGCCCTGGCCTTGGCAAAGAGGCAACGTATAGCACATGCACTGGCTCAGTAGGAACCCTGGGAATGATACCCCCTCTGACTCACTCAAATAATAACAGGGATGCCTAAAATGACATGACCTGCTCACAAACATGTACAGGGAGTGTAATATGCACATCCGACAGAGGCAGCCCTGCAGCACCACCTGAGGCATGAATGCCATGTGTTAAGTAATGTAACACCATGTACTATATGCACACCTGAGGACCGTGACTAACATCCTACCCTCACCAAGCATCATGCCACAATATGACAATGAGATGATCAATTGCAATAATTGGCTGAAGTATTGCAGTTAGTCAAAGGGGATCCAATGTGTGCCAGCCTGGGATAACATGCTGAGCATGACATGATGCTCCACCTGCTAGGACCGTGCACCTATCAGTGCAGGCCGTATGGATACTGGCAAAGGCTGTTGTTACCCACAGCGTGCCCTGAATAGGTAAGGCTCAAAACACAAACCTACCTCCATAGGTATCAGAAGGGATAAGAACCTAGATGTAATGCTACCCAATGCCAGAAGTCTAAACAGCAAGATGCATGCAGTCTAAACTCAGCCAGTATGGAGAATGTTGATATCTGTGCTGTAACAGAAAACTGGGTCAAGGCTCACAACAGCACCCTAACACTACCAGGTTACACCTCATATTGTGCTGTACAGCCTCAAAACATGGAACAAGCTACAAAAGGAGGGTGACTAGCAATAATTGTCAAGGATAACCACACCCCCATGTTGGTACCACAACAAGAAGCAGCATGGACTAGCCATGGTCAAGTAACAGTGGCTAAAACTGCCTCCCAGTTTATAGCCTGCTACAGACTACCGTCCCAACACCAGGAACTGCACCTGGCCTATGTTGGAATACATGAATATATCAAGTCCTCCAAACCACATTATATTGGGTGACTGAAAATACCCAGACATAGACTGTGAGCATTATACTAGCTCCAACACTGTAGGACAAAAGTTCATAGAATCCATAAACCAAAATGCCCAGGAACAACGTACCACTCCCACCATCTTATCACTTGTTGATCCCAAGTATTTAAACTCATCCACCTTCACCAACTCTACTCACTCTTCTCCACCCTGCCTGTATTCTCTTTACCTCTCTTCCACACTGACATTACTCTGAACTGTTGATCCCAAGTATTTAAACTGATCCACCTTTATCAACTCTACTCGCTGCATCTTCACCATTCCTCTATCCTCCCTCTTATTCACACATATATATCCTGTCTTAGTCCTGCTGACCTTCATTCCTCTCCTCTCTAGAGCATATGTCCACCTCTCCAAGGTCTCCTTAACCTGTTCCCTACTCTCACTACAGATCACAATGTCATTCACAAACATCATAGTATGGGGACTCCTGTCTGATTTCATCTGTCAACTTGTCCACCATCATTGCAAATAAGAAGGGCTCAGAGTTGATCCTTGATGTAATCCCACCTCCACCTTAAATGCATCTGTCACTCCCACCGCAGACCTCACCACTGTCACACTACCCTTGTATATATCCTGTACCAATCTTACATACTTCTCTGCAATATCACAACTCCTCTCTAGGCACCCTGCCATATGCTTTTTCTAGGTCCACAAAGACACAATCTCACTCCTTCTCACCTTCTCTATACTTCTCCATCAACACCCTCAGTGCAAACATCACATCTGTAGTGCTCTTTCCTGGCATGAAACCATATTGCTGCTCACTAATCATGACTTCCCTTCTTAACCTAGCTTCCACTATTCTTTCCCATAACTTTATGCTGTGACTGATCAATTGTATCCCTCTGTAGTTACTACAGATCTGCACACCACCCATATTCTTAAAAAGCAGTACAAAAACACTTTTTCTCCACTCCTCATGCATCCTCTCATTGTCTAAGATTTCATTAAATAATCTGGCTAAATACGCTACTGCCATCTCTTCTAAATACCTCCATGCTTCCACAGATATGTCATCTGGACCAACAGCTTTTCCATTCTTCATCCTCTTCATAGTTGTTCTTACTTCCTCCTTGCTAATCCATTGCACTTCCTGATTCACTATCCCTACACAATCCAACCTTCTCTCTGTCTCTCTCTCTCTCTCATTCTCTTCATTCATCAGCCCTTCAAAGTACTCTTTCCATCTGCTCAACACACTCTCCTCACTTGTATGTTTCCCACATTATCCTTTATCACCCTACCTGCTGCACATCTTTCCCAGCTCAGTCCCTTTGTCTAACCATTTGGTACAGGTCCTTTTCTCCCTCCTTAGTGTCCTACCTTTCATACAACTCTCCACACACCTTATCCTTAACCTTTACCACCTTTGTCTTCACCATATGCCTCATCTCCTTATACTCCTGTCTACTTTCTTCATCTCTATGACAATCCCACTTCTTCTTTTCCAACCTCTTTCTTGGTATACTCTCCTGTACTTCCTCATTCCACCACCAGGTCTCCTTGTCCTCCTTCCTCTGTCCAGATGTCACACCAAGCACCTTTCTAGCTGTCTACCTTACCAGCTCTGCTGTAGTTACTCAGCTATTCAGTAACTCCTCACTGCCACCCAATGTCTGTCTTAACTCTTCCCTGAATTCCACCTCACAATCATCCTTCTTCAAATTCCACCATTTGATCCTTGGCACTGCTCTCATTTTCCTCCTCCTCTTCTTGATCACCGTCATCCTACAGACCACCATCCTATGCTGCCTAACTTCGCTTTTCCCTGTCACCAATTTACAGTCTCCAATCTCCTTCAGTCTGGCCCTCCAGCATAGGATATAATCCATCTGTGAGCCTCTTCCTCCCCTCTTGTACATCACCCTATTCTCCTCCCTCTTAAAATATGTATTCAACACATCCCTGCCCATCCTTTTCACAAAGTCCACTACCATCAGACCTTCTGCATTTGTCTCCTTAATACCATACCTACCATCACAATCTCATCCTCTCTGTTCCCTTCATCCTACAGACCACCATCCTATGCTGCCTAACTTCGCTTTTCCCTGTCACCAATTTACAGTCTCCAATCTCCTTCAGTCTGGCCCTCCAGCATAGGATATAATCCATCTGTGAGCCTCTTCCTCCCCTCTTGTACATCACCCTATTCTCCTCCCTCTTAAAATATGTATTCAACACATCCCTGCCCATCCTTTTCACAAAGTCCACTACCATCAGACCTTCTGCATTTGTCTCCTTAATACCATACCTACCATCACAATCTCATCCTCTCTGTTCCCTTCACCAACATGCCTGCTGAAATCCACTCCAATCACTACTCTGTCACTCTTGGGTACATTCACCACCACTTTATCCAACTCGCTTCAAAATGTTTCTTTCTCATCCATCGCACACCCAAATTGCGGAGCATATGCACAAACATTCATCATCTCACCATCAATTTCCAACTTCATAAACATCACTCTATCTGACACTCTTCTGACCTCCAAAACACTCTTGGCATACTATTCTTTCAGTATAACCCCTACCCCATTTCTCCTCCTATCCACACCATGATAGAACAATTTGAACCCACCTCCAATACACCTGGCCTTACTCCCCTTCCTTCTGGTCTTTTGCATGCACACTATATCAACCTTCCTTCTCTCCAACACATCATCTAGCTCTCTCCCTATAGCAGTCATACTGCCAACATTCAAAGTTGCTACCCTCACTACCACACTTCTAACCTTCCTCCTCTCTTCTTGCCTTCAGGCATGCCTTCCTCCTCTTCTTCTCCTTCGGGCCAACAGTAGCCCAATTTCCACCAACACCCTGTTAGCTAAAAGTACTTGAGGCGGTCATTATTAACTTGGGCCTCAACTGATCTGGTATGGCAATCTGTAATGTCCGCATATGCCATTTGGCAAAAGTATTACACCAGATGCCCTTCCTGATGTAACCCTCCCCATTTATCCTGGCTTGGGGCTAGCATGAAGAAATGCACTGGCTTGTGAATCCCCAGTGGCTGGGTTATTTTTTTTAATGATTGTTCATATACAAAAGGCACTGGATAAAGATTTATTGTGTAAATTGTATTTACTCTGATTAAGTCTTTTAAATTATAAAATGAAATCGCTAAGTTTTTATTTATTAAACCCTTCACAGTTTTGATGGTGGTATCCTTGTTGATTTAACAATGCTATATACATAAGAACATTAATATGAATTTTATGATTGTTCATATATACGGCCTTTTTACAGGAAAACGGATTTAAAAGCTTTATGGTTTGACTCTTTCTACTTAACAAAGGTTCTATTCAACATAACTGGCGCACCCACAATGAACAATGAAAGTTATTTACTATGGACAATTTCAGTAGTGGCAAGAAAAAGCATAACAAAGAAATGGAAAAGGTCTACATCCCCTTGATTTGAAGACTTTTTGTCCTCATTAACAGAAGCAGTTATCAAAGAGATCAGAATAAAGGAAAACACGATATACTCAAGAACTCATTTACAAAAATTCTTTGACTAAAGTACTATCACTTATCGACTTATATCAAAATAATATAATTTACAAAAGATGGAAAACGTCATGATTAGTTCAGAAAAAGATATGCATTTTGTTTCTCTTCTTGAATCTAATAGACACCTTATTTATCACAGAACAAATTAAATCAATAAGGACATCATCAAAACTGTGAAGGGTTTATTTAATAAATGAAAACTTAGTGCTTTCATCTTATAATTTTAAAAGACTTCATCAGAGTAATGATCTAGTGAAACCAAGTACGATTTATACACTAAATCCTTATCCAGTGTCTTAAAGACCAAGGCAGTTATTATTTAATTAATCATTTATTTATTCAATTTAATTGTTTATTAACTAGTGATATTTTTACATGTATATATGATCAGCAACTTAGTGAACAGTGTTACTTGCTGTTAGGTTATTATTGTTTAAAATGTTTTATATGCACAACAGATTTTATATTAATGGCATGCTTTGATTGAATTAAGTATTTGTTTATGTAATTAATTACATCATCATGACTCTTATTGGTAGGTTGTTTGTATTTAGTGTATGTGGGGCACTGTCAAGTGTAAAGAAAGGGTGTGGGACATAGTGTTCTGACCTGGACTATCTCATGAAATAGAACTCATGGTAAAACACCGTCAGATTTGTAACCTATATCACAAAGGTTGTTCTATACCTCAGGAAATTTCAGACACGCCATGGAGTAAAATCCACCCCATTTTATTTCAATTCAAGGACAGTATCTTACCTATGTTTCTTTTTTTGCACCCTATTTTTGCTCCCTGAAGGTAACTTTCAGCTATCCTCACTTCTCCTCATTTACCAGGTTTACTGGACCCAACTTGCCCTCCCTTGATATATACACAACCAATAACCGAGGTCAGTGAGGAGACTGAGGACTTTGGGCAGTGTTATACTGGTGCTGGGGAGTGTTTTCCTTCTATTTCCCCTGCCACTAACATGCACCCAGCACTCACCTGTGGGTGGGATGTGTAATGAATGTCAGTACTGAATCACTTTTCACATGCACAAGGGGCTGATGTCAGCAGGATGCCCTCCCTACCATCAGAAAGCAGCTTACAGTAATTTTCCTGGTCTCCACCAGGAAATCAAATGGCTCTTATTTGCTTTGAGTTTCACCCTTCTCCCCTCCATAATGGCCATGCCTCTCCTGGCGGTGCCTCAGATGCCCAAGCCACTAACCAAACCCAGGTTGACTAAGCCATAGTCAGGGCTTTATCCCTCTATGCCTTGGCTCTGGTTACAGTATCTTATCAATGTTGACTAAAGTCAAAGTATCCTGAGGTCAATAGGTATAATGGGTAGAATGATATATCCTCACATTCTGTTACCACACTGAAGAAATCCATTTATTACTATGGCATCCCTGAACTTATTAGATGTGGCAATGGTCCATAGGTTATTAGTCCAGAATTGTGTACAGTTCTGCAAATCTGAGAATTTCAGCATATAGTTTGTTAACCAAGGCATTTGTAGTCTAATAGACAAGTAAAGTGAGTTTATGAGACTGTAAAAATATAATGAAAACTACACCATTAGTTCCAAACAAGACTGTTATGTAACTTGTCTGAAGAATTGAAACACTTCACTATACTCCATAGTGCTCTCTTCTTAATAATTATTGATAAGAAGGTAAGTGAAGATGCCAAAATTATGTCTTCTGCTATGACAGATCAGCTAAAACATTATACATACTAAAACCTTGAAAAAATGTAAGTAGACTTCAGAATCCATCTGACAAACAACTGGAGCAACAGAAAGCTGTTTGTCATTGGTCATGTGAAAACACTGAGATCCTAAGAACCGACTCACAGACATACTAGAAGGCACTTTAGAAGGAGTAGATGAATCATCTCTATACAATGGCGTGTCAGAGAAATAGCCAGTAACAGACAGTTTGAAGATGAACTGTCACAACTGCCAGATCAAGAAACTGCTCCTGATATGTACCCTTATCCGCCTCGTGGGACTTTATAAGCAAATACTTCATCTACAGGAACAGACAATGCTACTACACCTGATGTTGGACAGAAACTAGATTTAATTATTGAACCTGTTATGACAAACTCATCATAACTATCATCTAATAGCAAACTATAAACTAGCCAGATTTTGTAGATTGATTTTAAATATTTATATGGATCTATGTAGTTATTAAACATTCCTTTCATTGCGCTACATATCACTGCAAAAATGACATACCTAATCAGAGAAAGGTAGCCTACCAATTAAAGCCACGCAGACATTTATATTCAACACACTGCATCAGTCCGCAACACTGCCAGACACTCTCCACAGCAAGTAATACACAGTACAAGCTGGATATGTACAAGCATGACACCCACAGGTGTTTTGTGCCAAAGCATTTACTTCATATTAACATTCCTATTATCTGAGCACACATGAACTCCAGATGCTTCCACAACTGGTAATGTGCAGAACAAAATTAATCCCTCTTTACTTTATTTCCTACTACTGATCATCATTATGTGATGGACTACATTAACCACACCCCTAACATGAGGGTTTGCCCATGCATTGCCTACTTATACATACTAACTACATAGTTGCACAACCACTCACAAAAGTGAAAAGCCAATGGACATTACATTTATACCATCACAAACAGGCCACACACCATGAAACACAGCCAATGCAACAGACACTGCAGCAGCAGCAGTAAGTACAATACAGTGGATTCCTGCCACCAACACTGTTCCTCACCACAGTAACATGTTTTATCAGTAAACACATACTCAGTAAAAGCATATTGTGATAAACACAGCCTTCAAAAATAAACCATGCTTCTTGAAGGACTCAACAAATGCAAGGTATGATAACATTCATGGGAATCATACATATATGGCTGCCATGGGTTTTGCTGAGAAGGCATGCCTCTCTTGGGTGGTGCTACTCTTGGTAATTTTCATTGGTAGGTTATATAGATTAAATGATATTATAGTTAAACTGCAACTGTTTGCAATAGACATTTAGTATTTACATGTGGTACTACTGTATGGCTCTATATTACTGGAAAGCGTGCGGACTATATGAATTATTTAGGAACCCCTTACATAGTGGTTTGCATGGCTTTGCATACTAAGCACTCTGTCTCTGAATCCCAGCTGTTGATCTGTGGTTATACTTTTCCCTCAGAGTATCATGAATGCTAGCAGATGAATCATTTTCTGTTTCTTCATGGAGATTATTACCAGTATGAGTCACACTTCTACAAACATTCAGTTATAAAGCATGTAACTCAAAAAATCTTAAAAAATATATGAAAAATCTTTTTAGACTCCCCCCACACACACACACCTTAGACATATCAATTTCACAGTCATACTGCAATGAAAAAAAAAACACATGAAGTGTACCACCAGTTCTCATAACTGAACACACCATGGTAAAATGAGCCACAGTATTCAAAATTCAACCTAAATACCCCCCCCCCCAAATCACACACGCCTCAGTGAAGTATGGATATGTCTGATTTAAATGTTCAGCTGTATGGGTATTTTTTTTATTTATTAATACATTTAGATATGCTTTGATTGCCAGTACATCTCACTCACTGGGATAAGTTAACTTTCAATGTGACACAAAAAAACAATGTCCAAGAAAAAAACACCTTAGTTTGCACATACAAATAATAAATCATTTACAATTCATATAATACAAGTTACATGCAAGTAAAAATACAAACAGAATACAACCCTTATACATTATAGAAAGACATGAGACAGAATAAACTTAATACATATCCCAAACTACCTTAAACAAACTGTAAACAAGTTATATGTTATGCAGAAAAAATACAAACCTTAAATAAAACATAAACAAGGTAAATAAGAAGGTATAGGATGCAAATAAGGAGAAATGAGAAATAATGATTAGTAAATAGGGGAGAGCAGGAGACAGGATAGACTGAAATAAGAGCAGACTAATGAACAATTCAGAGAATTCTAGAAGAAATAAGACAAGCAGTTAAAAGGCATGAACGGAAAGTGCAATAACAAAGTCACGGGGAAGGAAAAAGTAGAAACATTAAAAAATGATATGATGTGTAATGCAATATGTATATAAAATATCAATTCCTCTCACTCTATGACTTATGCAATGAAACCTCCCCCACAAAAAATGACTGCAGCAGAAAAAACATACTAAGCCTTTGTACCTGTCATGAAGAGATGCAATGCATATGCTGGCTAACGGTAATACAGCATTTGCATATTATGTTCACATTTGACAATGTGCACTCCAAGATAAAGCACTTGCTACTCTGTGTCATTCCAATTTACCAACTGACCTAAACATTCCTTATCTGCTTATTTGGTCACTCTCCTGTTTCTCTGTCCTTAAATTCAATCTAAAGAAAAAAATAAATTCACAACAAATAACAAGGAATTAAAGAAACAGATTAATGTGTGTAATGAAAAGACAATATAAACAAAAAAGGACACTGATTTATTATGCAACATACAAATTACAGGGAATGATAACATTGTTCAATCAGAAAACTTTCAGTCCCCAGGAAAAGGCATCAGTTTCCAACAGAGAAGGTAGATAAAAGAGGTAAGTGTCAGGCAAAAAGGAAGAAATCAAAATTGAACATGGAAGGATTAAAGAACATTACTGTAAGAAAAAAAAGATGAGACTGAAGCTGACAACATGGATCAAGCTGTGGATGTATAAAGCCAGCTGGGTAAGAACTGTATGCTTACAAATATAAGCAATGAAAATAGTGGGGCTAATGACAGTAATTGTGATGATAATTCCTATCAATTAATAGAGCAGATATTATTAATTAGAAAAGGGGATTCTTCAGATCTGGTCAGAAATGTTATACTAGTAATTGGAGTTTCAGTTGTTAGAGAAAATGATACTTGCATTTGGAGAGAAGATAATGAATATCAGATAGTGTTATGCTTGCCAAGAGCAAAATTACAGGAAGTGAGAAAGGTTTTAGAATGCCTTAATGTAAGGAAGTATGGAGATGTTTTTATTCATGTGAGTATGCATGATCTCATCTGCAAGGATTCTCCAACTGTTAGTTGAGAACTTAAAGTTTTCTTAGATAGCATAGCTTGTCTAGGTGTTAGAATGCATTTTTTCCTAATCACACACAGAAAGGAAAGTCAGATCAACATGAATGAGAAGATTTTTTGGGAAAATACCTACTTTAAAAAACGTCCCATTTTAAAAAGTGGAAATGTGTACAATAGCCAGTCCTAATTTTGGGCACATGTATTTAGACAGGATGGCATGCACTTGTCAAGACAAGGAGAGAGAATTTTTGTAGCAGATATATTTCAATATTTGACTAAATCTAACAGTTCACAGACAGCAAAACTTGACGCATGTTTTATGGTTGTTAATGCTAGGAGCATCCGTAATAAGGTTTTGTTATTGGAAAATTTGCTACATTCCCACAAGACTGACTTTGTTTTTGTTTATGAAACATGGTTAACGAACAATGACTGGAAACCAGTTCTGTCAGGGTATAAATATTTTTACTGTACAGATATTCTAACAAAAAAATCAGGTGTAGATGTTATGATAGGGGTTAAAAGTTATGAGACCTGTAATTATAACGTTTAATGATAACACCAGTATGCTACATTGTGCAACTATGATGATAAAGACAACCCAGAAACATATAAAAACTGTTGGAGTGTATAGACTGCCAAGTGCTGATGACCTAGAGGGATTCATACATTTCTTGCATTAAACACAGGAGGGAAACATAATAGTAGCTGAGGACTTAAATTTACCAGGAAAAGACTGGAATAACATTGAGTCAACAACATTTGTAAGGAAATTATTTACAACGTATGTTTAGGAACAATTGTGTCAGATTGTAAAAAGCCTACCAGGGAATGGAACACGCTAGAAATTGTTTGTGTTCCAGTGACTGTTACCTCATGTCATGTTTTTACCATTGCTGATGTGCAGTGATCACGGGGTTATAAAGATTTAATTGCTTGTAGATAATTTTGCCAAACTGAAATCTAAACCAATGCACAAAAGATTACTAGCAGACTATATGGAAGCTAAACAGTCACTATCTTACGCTAAATGGAGTAATGTGTTCAATGGAAAACTGCTAAAGGAATGCAACAGTTTTGAAAGATAAACCGTATGAATGAAAACAATAAAAAATGTTTAAGATCAGGATCGAGGCACAAAAGGTCAGGGGGATGTATTTCCCTAAGAACAACATACTTGATTAACGTGAGAGACAAAAACTACAAGAAATGGAAAAGAGGTCAAGCTACAACTTTGAAAAGTGAAATAAACAAGCTAGACAGATTAAAATTGGTGTGAGACAAGATCAAGACAACTTTGAAGAAAATTTATATAAAGATATTGAGTATAATACGAAAATGTTTTATAGATACATAAGCTGTGGCAGAAGTAAAAACATACAAATTAATACAACGAAAATAACCTTAGTTACTCACAGCAGGTAAAACGTAAAAATAATAAAAGTTTATTAAAATGTTAGTGCTTTCACGGTTTAACTATCTGCTTCATTAGACATACACCATTATGAGAACAGTATTATTTAAAAACATTTCAATTAATGACATCATACAAGCAATTAAATTCTTAAAGGCATAATGCCATAGCACATAGAGCTAACAGCAATTATATTTAATATATCAGTTTAGTTTAATGTTTCAGGGGCCTGTCTTTCAGAAAGATTTTTAGGGAGACTTTGGCATTCAGTCCTGGGGGTCTATCTGCCTGGAGTCTTATTATCCATTTTTGTTCAGCCACTTCTGTTTTATTTTTAAAGTCACCACCCCTACTTCCCTTTTCTAAAAAACTAAAACTATGATTCTGACCCTCTTAAGACATGTTGTGCCAAGGCACTAGTTTCTTTGATATTACGGATGTCCCTATAATGTTCCAGCATCCTATCTTTCAACACACAATTGGTTTTACCAATGTAGAAGACATAACAGAACTTGCAAAAGCTAAAATAAACTAAATTGCTCATTCTGCAGTCAGCATAAAATTTGAAATAAATATTAAAATGCAGGAGAGGACGCTGAAAATAATTCCACATATATATATATATATATATATATATATATATATATATTTGCAGGCACAACAGTTCCGACATTTGTACTGAACTTACAGTACCATTACATATGTTCTTCTATAGGTTATTTATCCAAGTATATTCCTTTATTCCTATTTAAATTGTAGCAAAGATGTCTTTTTAGGGATAAATTGCTCCTAATATATCCTTAAATTCATCCATGGTATTAAGAATATTCCAATTAGCCTTCACAGTATCACAAACTCTGCTAATGTCACTGGAATAAGGAAGGGTGATGCTGTCAGCATCATGCTCTGCTCCACATTGGTTTGCATCTCTATTTCAGTGGCTTCCCCATAGTAGGGCCTGCACCTATTTTGCCTTTCTCTCCAGGCTTCTGTAATATAGCTATCAATTTCTGTAGCTTTATACCCCCTACTGAGGAATTCACACTTGAGATCTGATAGTGCCCTCTCCAAGTTGACGTCATCATTAAATAGCCTCATTATTCTAAAAACCTAGCCCTTAAGAACATTATTCTTCACATGTCAGGGATGCATGCTACTATTGTGTAAGATGTTATTTCTTCTAACAAACTTTCTATAAAGGCCTGTTTGCAAAGTATGTAATTTCCCTCTATTGATCTTCACATCTAAAATGTCCAATATCACTATATGAAGATTTATATGTAAATTTAAGGAACCTAGTAGTGGTGTGCAGGTCTGTAATAAATTCATTTAGGTGTTCAATTGTACCATCCCATAGCAAAAAGACATAATTTACAAAACGTGTATACCATCTAAGATGTTCAGTAAATACATTATTAGATAGAACATGCTCCATTTCCCATTGAACCAAGCAATTTAGTTTATTTTAGCTTTTGCAAGGTCTGTTATGCCTTCTACATTGGTAAAACCAATTGTATGTTAAAAGAGAGGATGCTGGAAAATTATAGGGACATCCATTATATCAAAGAAACTAGTGCCTTGGCACAACATGTCTTAAAAGAGGGTCAGAATCATAACTTTAGTTTTTTTCTGTTAGAGGTATTAGAAGAGGGAAGAAGGGGTGGAGATTTAAAAAAAAAACAGAAGTGGCTGAAGAAAAATGGATAATAAGGCTCCAGGCAGATAGATTCCCAGGACTGAATGCCAAAATCTCTCTAAAACCCTTTCTGAAAGACAGGCCCCTGAAACATTAAACTAAACTGATATATTAAACAGAACTACTATTATCTCTATGTGATATGGCATTATGCCTTTAAGAAGTTAATTGTTTGTATGATGTCATTAATTGAAATGTTTTTAAATAACACTGTTCTCATAATGGTGTATGTCTGATGAAGGGGTTAGTTAAACCGTGAAAGCTCTAACATTTTAATAAACTCTTATTATTTTTACGTTTTACCTGCTGTGAGTAACTGAGGTTATTTTCGTTCTATTTACTTATTTGTACCTGCATTGGTTACGCTGCAAGTCTGAGCTGTTTTTATTGCACGTATAAATTAATAGCCTGCGCAGATTCTAAATGTTATTCTAAAAAAACAACAGATTATAGAAATATCTATAAATATTTATGCAAAGCAGTTTGGTTCCACAAAGGTGTGACAAACTGTTCAAGTAACATCCAGGTAACTTCAGATACTGAAAACAAATCAGAGTAGATTGCAATAGAACTACACAAACTGGATCCAAACAAAGCACAGAATAGGGGCAGAATTATGAATAATGACCTGAGGACACTTCAGCATGAACTTATAGTACCATTACATCTGTTCTTCTATAGGTCATTTAAGTGTGGAGAGATCACTTAAGATTGGAGATTCACTTTAAGGGGAAAGGGAACAAGACAAACCTGGAGTCATACAGACCCATAATGTTTACTTTCTTGTTGTGGAAAAATGAGGAGTAGGTTATTTCAGACAAAGTATTGTCAGAATTAAAAAGGCTGGGACCTGAAACCCTATATCAACATGCATATGTTAAAAATGGATCTATAACCACCTGTAACATGATGATCTATAACAATTTAGTAACAACTATAAATTAAAAAATGTGCTATGTAATTTATATAGACAACTTCATAATTTGATGGGGCCATACACAAGCATTGATCAATACATTAGAACAACTAGGTATTCATTTAATCTTGATAAGATGGATAGCTGCATTGCTTACAAGTAGGACATGGCAAGTATACAGCAAATGGACAGGTGAAATTCTAGGTTACGTTCCAGGTGTCCCGCAGGCCTCTGTCCTAGGCCCATACTTGTTTAGGTTATATTTTTCAGATCTATCTTTTTCATCTGATAGGGCAAGTCTGCAAAAGAACTTGACTAAATTGACCATTTGGACAGCAGAGAATAACATGCTGATAATACACCCAAAATTAAGTATACAAAATTTGGAATACATAGTTTGAAAGGTGAATATTTAATACAACACACAGTGATTGAGACTGCAGATTCACCTAAGGACTTGGGCATATGGGTAGATCCAGCTTTCAGTTCTACTAATCATATCAATCAACTGGCTAGTTATAGAAATTAGAAATGATGAAATTATTGTTTGTAATTACGTTATACCCAAACCAGACTATGGAATAACAATATGACCACCTTATAAGAAAACAAGCATGAGTAAACTGGAAAGAGTACAGTGGAAATATTCCAAGAACATCCATGGATGTAAAAATTTAAGTTAGAATGAAACACTAAAATATCTGAATTTTTAGTGTCACATAAATATTTAAGAGGAGACCTTATTTAGGTATAAAGGGCATTTAGAGACAATACCTCTGGGAATATGTGGTATTATCAAAGAGTAGTACAGGATCATCAGACAACATGTATAGAAGACATATATATATGTGTGTGTGTGTGTGTGTGTGTGTGTGTGTGTGTGTGTGTGTGTAAGTAATTAGGACTGTCCATAGAGATCCATGCGATATAACAGAAGTAAACAGGATATATTACTGTGCAGCTAAATTAATAACTGATAAAAGTTCTACCACAAGAACACAGGGTAGTGAGGGAAAGGAAGGGGAGAAATCAAATACCATCATGGAAGTATCAACTAGAGAAAACTATAAAGCAATTAAGACAAGAAGTGTCACTGTTAGAACAGTATAGAAAAGGGAACAGATCAACAAAAATACTTATAAAGCTAGACGTGATAAAAGCAATGCACAGTATTAGAAAAGATCAGGATCTATCATGCACTATCACAAATAAACTAGAAATCTCAGCATAGGTGGAAAAAATTAGAAGATACACAGATAAATATAAAGGAAAAACACAAAATAAGCCATTTATTGATGATCAAAAAAGTTTTATACAGAATTGGGAAACAACGTAAAAGGAATTGAAAGACCACCAAATAAAGGAGAAATAGATATATTTTGGAGAAGAATTTATGAAGATCCTGTGGAACATAAAGATGCTAAATGGATAGAAGAAGTAAAAGAAAAAATAAGTTTAAAGTTTTATGGTATTTGATATGAAATGGGATGAAGTAACAGCCAGAGAGATTGAAACAAAGCTAAGAAAAGCCTCTAATTGGAAAACCCTAGGCCCAAATGCAGTACCTAACTTCTGGTTAAAAGTATTAACATCTTTGTATGAAGCTACAGCCATGAGTAAAAACTATTTATATGTGCACTCCAAACAGACACCAACCTGGCTAACAACAGGAAAAATAATGCTCCTTCTTAAGAGTGAACCTGCAAGCTACCCTAAAAATTATAGGCCAATAACTTGCCTTCCGATGACATATAAACTATATACTGGAATTGATGCTGTCAGAGTTTATAGTCACTTAGAAGAAAACTCAATTATGGCAATAGAACAAAAGGGCAATAAAAGAAAGTCATATGGAACAAAGGATCACTTGTTAAAGTCATAGTGGAGAACTGTAGAAAGGGGAAGAATCTAAGTATGGCATGGAATGACTACAAAAAAGCAGCTGATAGTAGCCCACATTCATGGATAAAAGAGTGCTGAAAAATGTATAAGATACACCCTACACTGATCGACTGCATTACAGTGACCATGAAACAGTGGCAGACCACTTTGCAATTAAGCCATAACAAAGGACAAATTATCCCAGGGATAAAAATTCAAAGGGTGATATTCCAGGGTGACTTTTTGTCACCACTGCTATTCTGTCTTGCCTTTAACCCATTAAGCTGTCTACTTAACAGCTTAGCTCATAGCTACAATTTGTATTTAGAAAGCAACAAAGTGTAAAGATGTCTCATCTTCTCTTTGTCTATGATTTAAAACTGTACAGCTCATCAATGATTGACTTTAACAATTGGCTTAAGTTTCTGGTGTCATTCTAAGGGGAACTATTATTTGTCTGCTTGGGATGGCATGATTGACAGACCTCGATGCTTTGCCAGAGACAGCCTGCATCAGTCACCCTTGGGCTTCCGGATACTGGCCAAGGCTTTTGCCACCCCAATAGTGCCTTTTTTAGGCGGTGTTCCAAAGACCAAATTACCACCATAACAGCTACAAACAAATGCAATCTGAGGGTCATGCTGCTCAATGCTAGAAGTCTAAATCTCAAAATGCAGTCACTCGAAGCACTCCTTAAAATGGAAAACATTGACATTTGTGTTGTAACAAAGACCTGGTTCAAGGCAGCAGAAAGCACCCCTGAACTACCAGGCTATAACTCATTCCACACCTTTCAGCCCCAGAACTTGGACTGAAGCTCCAAAGGCGGTGGTGTTTCCATATTCATAAAGAATGCACACACCTCCAGACTGGTGGCCCAACATAACGCATCAGAGATACTTCAGGTGCAGCTAAAATTGGGTAAGACAGCGATTCAGGTTGCAGCCTGCTATAGGTCCCCAACAATGTCCCAAGACTGTCACTCCATGTTCCTAAGCACCCTGGAGAATATTAGGGTCCAACTTAACTCTCTCATACTGGGTGACTTCAACTACCCCTCCATTAACTGGAAAAACTACTCCTGTACAAATACACTTGCCCAATGTTTCCTGAAATTCATTAATTCCAATGGCCTGGACCAGCTCATTCTTACCCCCACTAGAGGTAGCAACATCCTTGATCTGGTCATTACTATCATGGGCAACTGTTGCTCTACACCAATAGTCAACTCTTCCCTGGTTGGATCCGATCACAAACTAATCATCTTGGAAATCCACCCCCCCCCCCCTCAAAGGTAACTACCATAAAAATCTTCTCCAAAGCTAACTTCGGGCTCCTAAAAACAGAGATGGCTAACTTCATGGCACCCATGCAAATAGAGAATAGTTGCATGACTGCCGAATCATATACGAACATGTACATAAATGCATGAATCTCACCATACCCAATAGAACCAAGATGCTCGTCTCCAAAAAAAGGTAGCCAATCTGGTGGTTCCCTGCCATAAACAAACTCTACAACAGAAGGCGGAAACTGATGTGGAATAAGGTGAAGTCCCAAGACTGGAAAAACTCCCTTATCAGCTTCTACAAAAAGTTGAAATCCCTCATCAAATCTTCTAAAGTTAGCTATAAAAACAGAACTTCAGCGGATAGTAAAGACAACCACAAGGCCTTCTATAGTTACATAAAGAATCTCCATGACAATACTCAGATTTGCTCTGAGCTACTGCACAATGGCACCTCCTATAACCAGGATGAAAGAACTGCAAGTTGTCAAAACTTTCCAAAACAGGCTGAAAGAGCCACTCTCTAACTTCCAAACATTGGTTGTCAGATTGTCTATGGTCTTTTGTCCTGTCTAAATAGAAACTAAGTTGTCTGTGAACATCAACCAATTGATTAGTAATGGTTTGATTAAAGAAAGAAGGGTTTGTTCTGAGAGAAAGTCTACCTTTGTGGAATATCAATAGTTTTCCATGAATTTACAGGAAGATGCAAGTTCAAATGGGGAGGAGAATAATTTTGGACAGAACAAGATTTAGATTCCATGGAGTTGTGGGGGATCTAACAGGAGGCCTCAAATGTCTTGCACCTTTTAGAAAGGCCTTTGCCATTGTATGAGACATGCCATTGCCCCCTAGTTCACCGATAAGAAAATTTGATATAGCAGCCAGCTGAACTCGAATAGTTGCTGCTGTGGCTCCTTCATTAAATAGTTTGGTCAAGAACTCCAATATATCCGATATCAAAGCCAGGAACAGATCAATGTTGTTTTGATGAGCCCAGATTGAAAATTTCCTCCATTTGCTAAGGTAAAGTTTTCTAGTTGAGGACTTATGCAAAGACAATAGTATATGTTGAGCTTCTGCTGACAGATTTTGGAACCTGGCTATTCTTGTGTCAGTTTGATGGACTGTAGAGAAGAGTGAAGAGCTCCTGACGAGTGGATCAGAAGGTCCAGCACTGGGTCCAAGATACTGGGCTCTTCCAAAAGATGAGGCTTCAGGAAGGGGAACCAAATCTGACGAGGTCAGAAGGGGGCTATTAAGATAACTGTCCTTCCCAGGGCACTGGATTTCTGCAGAACTTTGGGAATTAGCAGGAAAGGTGGGAAAGCATAAAGAAGACCCGGGGACCAATTGTGTACGAGTGCATCCCTCGGGGACTCCCTCACTGGAGGGATTAGGGCAAAGTATTTTCTGCATTTGGTGTTTGTGGGAGTTGCAAAGAGACTGCAGCAAGGCTGATCCCAATCTGTGGAAGATCGTTTCCGCAACTTCGTTCTTGAGGCACCACTCATGTGGCAACAGAATTGCTCTGATTAGTTTGTCTGCTATCACGTTGGATTTCCCCGTGATGTGCGTTGCTATCAGAAAGCGCTGGGTGGACTCTGCCCAATGCCATACTCTCGGGGCCTCTCGACATAGGGGATAAGATCTGGTCCCTCCTTGTTTGTTTATATACCAGACTACTGAAATGGTGTCTGACTGAATTGCAATGGGCCTCAGAGGAAGAGAGTCTTGAAAGGACTGCAACGCTAAGAGTACTGCTCTCATCTCCAGGATATTAATATGCAAGTGAGCCTCGTGTTCTTGCCATGTACCTTGAGCTGTCCGTCCCTGATAATGCCCCCCCCCACCCGATCAGGGAGGCATCCGTGGTCACAGTTGCAACTGGAGTTGGAAGAACAAAGGGACGTCCCATGTTTACAGATTCAGATGTCAGCCACCACCGAAGGTCCTTCTTGCAAGAGTTATCCGAACCAGGTGATCCATAGGTAAGTCTTGAAAGGTCCACTGTGCGAATAGTAGCCACTGAAGAATGCACATGTGCGACCTCGCTAGAAGTATTGCAATAATAGCTGCTGCCATGGTGCCCAACAGTCTGAGAATCGCCGATGCTGGTGCTCTGTGCTTTGAGAGAATGTCCAGAATCTGTTGCAGAAGGGTAAGTACTCTCTCCAAAGGAAGTTTTAGGGACATGTTGATGGTGTCTAAGTCTGCTCCTATAAAGACAGTATGCTGCGATGGCAATAAGGCAGACTTTTCTGAATTTATTGTTATCCCTAGTTGAGAGCAGAGGTCTAACTTAATGTCCCTTGCCTGTATGAGATGATGCCTGGTGGGTGCGGTAAGGAGCCAGTCATCTAAATACAGAAACACCCAGATTCCTTGATGCCTCAAGTGAGCCATAACCATTGCCATACATTTGGTAAACACTCTGAGGGCTGTAGTGAGACCAAAGGGCAGGTCTCGAAACTGGTAATGACTTGCCCTCAGCCGAAAGCGCAGATGATCCTTGGATGGCCTGGACATCGTTATATGGTAGTACGCATCCTGGAGATCTATTGAGCACATTCAATTGTCTTTCCCTAAGAATGGGAGTATCGACTTGAAGCGTTACCATCTGGAACTTTGTCTTTTCTACAGATTTGTTGAGTCTGCTGAGATCTAGTATCTGTCTCCAGTCCCCTGTTTTCTTTGGCACTAAAAAGAATCTTGAGCAAGTTCCAGATCCTTTCTGGTATGCCGGGACTGATTGGATGACTTTTTTTCTAGCAATTTTTGAATCTCTACTGTTGCTACAGCCCAATGACTGGGTGGAATGTCTGGGATCTTTCTTAATGGTTTTGGACGGGAGTGAAAGGGGATAAAATAACCTCTGGATATAATACTTTGTCCCCAGCTATCTTTTGTGATTTTGAGCCAGGTGATTAAATACAAAGATAAATGTCCCCGACTGCCTCCAGAGATGGACAGGTGGGCCTCCTTTCAGGAGCTCTGATAGGGCTTCCCAAGGAACTGATCCCTGTCACCCTGGTTCTGCGGACCCCCTCTGCCACATGGGTAGAATCTTCCATTATTGCCTCCTCCTCTGTCCCTGGAGGGGGTTTCACCTCGTGTGTTCGAAAAGGATCCTTGGGCTTTGTGGAACCACATTTCCCCACCCTGCTGGCCTTTGGGATAAGGTCTAGTAGGTGTGGAAAAACAGATTCCTACAGCAGATAGAGTCTTTCCGTCTTGTTCACATCTGGTGAGGGTCTCTAACTTTAGGTCCAAAAAGTGAGGAACCATTGAACGGGGCATTCACAAAGGATGACTTGAAAGGCTCCGCAAAAGAACACAAGCGCATCCAGGAATGTCTCCGAAGAGCTATTCCTGTACCCGCTGCCCTACTCGTTCCATCAGCTGTGTAAGATATGAGGGCACATGGAAGAGTTGACGATGGAATTAAGGGTAGCAAGCTGAGATGTTACCTTGTCTGCCACCGTATCAGCTACTGCACCCTGAAGAGTATCTCCGAGCTCTTTCAGGAGATCTCTTTGAAGCCTGGTAAAGTGAGTTAAATAGTTCAATGACCGAAGAGCAAATGTTGTAGAACTGAACATGTGCTTGCCAAATATGTCCATGATCCTAGACTCTCTGTTAGGAGGATGGACAGACGTCGAGGTCTCTGACATCTCTTTCTTAGTGGCTACCCAAACCACCATGGCAGCAACAGGAATAGGTTTGGACAAAAAAGTCTTATTGTGAGGTGTAGAAATATACTTGTTAGGTCTTTTAGGGACAGGTTCCATGGTATCAGGTGACTCCCACGCCCTTCGAGATAAAAAATCCATCAACTCATCGAAGGGTGGAGATACCCAAGAGGTGGAGGGTCAGGACCCAAAAGCTTTCAGGAGCACCGATTTGTCATCAGAAGGGTTAATGGGCTGCCAATCACCCCTCTGCTTCAGGATCTCTAGGATATCTGCGAAGGATATATCCTCAGAGGGGGACCTTGGGGACCCTTCTGACTCCTCCAAGTCGATGTCGGATGTGACAGATTCCTGAGGAGAAACTATGTTTCCTCTTACATGTCCTCTTCCTAGGGACCTCCTCAGTGGGGCTTCTGGGGAGGTCTCAGAAGAGCAGGGTTCCCCCAAGGGGGCTTACTAAGGCTCCGGGTCCCTACGCTAACAATGGATCTGTGGTGACGGAGAAGATTCTGGTGCTTTAAGGGAGGAGGTCTGCTCAGAAGTTGTGACTGTCTGGGGGGACAAGACCCCCACTCATGGCATCGAAGGCACCACGGCTCCAATGCGAGGAAGCCCCTGGGTCCGAAGACACAGAGGACTCCTCCCGCACAAAAATCGCCAGCTCCGATCCTGAGGTGGGAGCCGAGCTCATCCACGCTGAAGCCCCGAGGGGGAAGAGTCTGAAGCGGAACATCGGTTCGACTTCCTTCCCCAGAACTGACGGGTGAGTGTCGGCTCTCAGAGTCTGCAGCCAGGGCCAACATCAGGGTTGTCGGTGCCGAGACGCCAAACATGGGTGTTGGCGCCCAAGGCTCCACAATCAACTGATCAGCTCCCTCCGGCTCTGAAGGCTCAACTCGAGTCCGAGGAGGAACAGCAAGTAGGGTAGATTACTTGATCGGCTCCGAAGCTGCCAGAGTAGAAGCCGATAAAATTTTTGGTAGTGCTGGATTCTGCACAAGTCTCCTTACCACTCGATCCACATCCAAATCAGACAATCTGGAAGCTCAAGAGGAGGACACGGAAGGAGCAGGTGAACCCAGAATTGGAGACCTTAGGGTTGGAGATACCCGCTCCAAAACTGGGGACCAGCTCCTACCCACTACCTGAACAGTTGGCTCTGATAACTGTGAAGCAGAGTCAGACACTTTTTTTGATACCTTCAGAGCTGAAGAGTTTTTCGGCTCCGAACCAGAGACAGATGAGGAAGAAGAAGCAGGTTCTGGCTTTTCCTGCGGAGCAGACTCCAAATCCGATTGAAAGGCAGATTTAATAAGACCCCTTTCCACTAATTTTCTTTTTCTTTCAGCCAGAACCCTGGTACTAAATCAGTGGCAAACGGAACACACCTCTTGAAGAAGGACCTCTCCTAGGCAATAAACACAGATGGTGTGACCATCTGTGAGAGACATTTTTTGATTACATTTAGGACATTTTTTAAAACCCGACTTTGTCTTTTCTGACATGTTGAATGGAATCAGTAAATCCAAGAATAAAATATCCGCCAGAAAACACAATAATATCAATAAACAACTGCAACACAACAATGAAAACTTTTCAGCAAATCCACTGCTGTGGACAAGGAATTTTACGCCTAACTCGGCTGCAATGAAAAATTAATCCTACCGGTTGGATTACTGGATTTCAATCCAAATCGAAACCAACTAGACTACGCCAAACTTGACTAGCTCAACAAGCTTTTTCTTTTGTCAATCCAAAGGCTGTTTATAAAGAAAATAAAGCCTAAATTTGGCTGTAAATGAAAGGAATTAAGTCTAACCGGCTAGATAGCTATAAGTTAAAGAAACTAAAGCCTGTATTTAGCTACGAAGGGATAGGGAAAAAGATGCCTGAGCAGGATTGAAAATGGCCTAATGCCAATAAAGGTAACAACAATAAACTCCCCACAAAAAAATGGAGTAAAGCAAAGCAAATGCAATAGCCTAACTTCGGCTGAAGGAAAACAGTTTTCTCTGACAAAAAGTACTACAAATAAAGGATATCTTGTCACTTACCTGACAAAAACGACCTGAATTGAAGGAACATGCTCGATCTGTTGCAGCGGCAAACTAGATCTGAGGGAAGTAGAGG
The DNA here is from genome assembly GCF_019279795.1 of Protopterus annectens. NCBI lineage: Eukaryota > Metazoa > Chordata > Ceratodontiformes > Protopteridae > Protopterus > Protopterus annectens. The sequence continues at coordinate 1,379,904,867 of NC_056725.1, read as the reverse complement.
AGCATCATGGGATAGGGTTTCGGCCTCGAGCTGTTTGGAGACCTCGAGCTTTGCAATTTGGTCAACTCGGAGCTGAGGGATCGGCTCTGAACCCATCAGTAAGAATGAAGGCGAGATTGAACAACTTCACATTACCAGGAAATGACAGCAATGTGGAAGAAAGATATCCAGACAGTTCCAATAGTAGTAGGAGCAATGGGTCATAGAAAAAAGAATCTACAATCATATTTAGATATGTTACCAATACATGTAATCCAGTACGAATTGTAGAAGAAGTCATTAGTGGGCACACTGTGGGTGCTGCAAAGAGCACTTCTGGTTGACATCAAAGATTGAAATAATACTAATTTCATGAACTTTAATCTACTTTGACCTGGGAATGGGGTCCATTCCCATCATGGTATTACAAACCCAAAATATATGGAGAAATTAAAAAACATTATATATGAATGAGAGGTATGATACTTGGATCTTTGAGAGAGTTGTTAATGCAAGGAATAGACTACCAAACTACATTAAAGCAAGCACTAGTTTAGATATTTTAAGAACAACCTAGACACTTACTATGAGAATAACTGTTTTCGTATATTGGCAGGCCAGAAATTCATGATTGCCCATGCCTGAAATATTGTATGTATGCATTAAGTAAATATTTGTATGTAATACACCAGGAGTTAACTAAATCATGACACTGAATCTTTATTTTAATGCTTCCAACTTAAACAACAACAATAAATAAATACTTGCAAAGAGCGGTAATGTTGTGCTGTAGTAACCCTCCAGATGCAAAGAAGCAAGTTCTGGCTAAACCCCGCCCACTATCCAACACCTGGTGACGTGAAGGAATACTGATTGAATATTCATGTTGATGGTCACACGGGCCACAGGAATATTCATCCGGTGTACTGAAATATTGTCCAATTTGACTAAATACAAAATTGGAAATAATATTTAAATGTTTATTAAAAGGAAAAAAATGTTAACATAGTTTAAGACGCATTCTGCATTTTTCTTGCTAATGAGGGGAAAAAAAAGGACAAAGGCACTCGAAAGCAATTTACTTATGCCATCACATTTAACTGTGAATGCACTACAAAATTAGTATACAGCAGCATTCTCGTTAAAAGAAAAAAAATAAAGGTTACATAGTTTAACACATATGGCATTTTCCTAGTGTGAGAAAGAACAAAATGTAAAAACACTCGAAAGGACAGTATACAGCAGCATTTTATCCTGCTGACAGCATGCAGTCTGCATTTTGCTAGTTTTTAGGTATAAATATACAAATATTGGAACTTGAAAGATGTTAAAAAATACAAAAGCACCGGAAAACATGCAGAATCAGTATGCAGTGGCATGCTCCTTAAAAGGAAAAAAAAAAGGTTACATAGTTGAACATGCATACTATATTTTCCTACTGTGAGAAAAAAATGCGAAAACAGTCGAAGGCCAGTATACAGCAGCGTTCTTTTCCTGCTTACACGCATTATGCATTTTGCTAGTTTTCAGGTTTAAATATATAAATATTGTAACTTAAAATATGTTTAAAAAATACAAAAGCACTGGAAAAAACATAGTACTTCATTCATCATATTTAACTGAGAAAAGACTTACGACAGGCATAAACATCAGGACGCCAAATACAAGGTTGAAATAGATAAAACATGTCCTCAGTAATGGGTGCAACAGGCTCAGTCCGACCCTTTGAATAAGAAGAAATCAAGAATCAGGCAGGACCCCCTAAATACTTTTGTACAATGGTGGTGAAAAAACTGTAATATAATGCGGATCCCACAATGCAGTTTTACGGCAATACGGGCCCAATTGAACATTAGAAAGTAAGGCTCTGCTTCCAACTCATCACTATCTGGGTAAAACAAAACTGGTACTATCTGAGCAGATACCTATTGCCTAAGGCTGTAAATAAACAGAGAATGCAAGCAATGTGTAAGGGGAAGGGTAGCCAGAAACTAACAATAGTTGGAAATCCCCTCCTACCCAATGCTTAGATGGCAAAACTGTACCGAAGTAGCTTCCAAACATCAAGGTGCCACCCCGCCAAGAAATGCTGCATTGAACCCATAACAGAATGCAAAACAATCAGCCACGAATCTCCTCCTTATGATGTTGTTAACACAAATGTAATACCAAAACCAATCCCATAGATCTAGTTTGTGACTGCAGGGCAAAATGCTTGGAACAAAAATATGCTTAACAAACTGAGGCTGCAAAAAGTGTGCAAAGTTGCTTCCCCTATAACATAACTTAATTGCATAAAAAGTAAACAAAAATGACTGCCATTTTGAGGTTTACATAAAAAGTGACAAATGAATGGCAGAACAACAAAGCCACTGAGAAACTAGCTTATTGGGGAAATCAAAAGGGCTAGGCAATGAGTACCTATCAAGTAAAACAAAAAAGAAAAGAAACCTACCGCCATAAGGGCCTTCCAGAGATTCAGAAACCAGTATTGCAGTAAAATGTGGGCTCAAAGGTCGTATTTCAATTTTCTCCAACAAAAACAAGGGAAACGAATTAAGTTTAGGAACACACAAATTGGTGGTGAGCAGGAGTCATAGTGAGCTGTTTGGGGGGCAGATGAGAAAAAGGTAAGAAGAGTCCGTTCTCCTCAACAAAAACAATGGTGGGCTTGAATCCAATCACCAGAAGTAGAAAAGCATGAATCTTAATCCTTTAAGATATTGAACAAAGGAAAAGAAAAACTCCAGTAAGATATTGAATCCAGTTTTCCAATCCAAAAGCAAAAAACATCCAAATCTTGAGAACTCCAAAATAAAAGTCTCTTGTTTTTCTAATGAACTTTAGGTGTTCAAGGCTTGTTCTGGCTTCCCTTAATCATCATCAAAACTTGATGGGGCTGAGCTGTGACTCTCTGAGTACACAAAAAAGATTGAGGCCTCTGGCTGGGAAAACATTCAAAAGGTGGGTGAGGAGATGGCCCCCCCTCTAGCAAATCCAGGTGTGGAGGTAAAGGTAGTGATTAAGCCAGGGACTTCTGCAATTCCTCAATGTGTCCCTTGGCCTTCATGTCGGTGTCTCACAATCATCTTTGGCTGGAGGGCTTGGCAGATGTAGCTAAATGGAGTATTGGTGGAGGGGAGGGCACTAGAATAACTGAAACGCTGGTGGTTTAGTGGAGAAGCCCTTTAGAGTATGTTTTGTGGGATTAATTTCCACTAATGGCAGTTGGTGATTTAGTGGCGAAAGATCACAGACCACTGTTGTGGTCCCCATGAACACCCTGCTTAACACATCTGCTGCTTGTCTCTTCTGTCCTCTGGCAAAAATTGCTCCTAGAGGCAGAGGATGTACTGAGGTTGCTGCTTTGACAAAATGTTTGCTTGTAGCATTAGCTGAGAAGAATTACCTCCCCTTGAAATCGGCACAAGAACAAACTTTGGTAAAGTAATCTCCTCAAGGATTTGTTGAATTACCAAAATAACAAAAGGAGTCTTGTGCTAAGGACTGCTGGCCCCTCCTTCATGAGCTGATGTAGATGCTGTGTGTCTCCGGACCATGTCTTGCGAGCCATGTAAGAGGATCAGATGAGGTCTCCCAAGCTATGTCTGAGGCATCTGTGACAGTAATCTGACCTGTTATCTGGCGGGTCACAGAGAATCTATTTAACTGACAGTGTCCAAATCCTGGGTCAAATGTCCTTTTTGATTTTTCAGATACCATTATGAAGATGTCCAAAATTCTCAGAGGCACAAGGTACATTTTTCGAATACCATTGCGGCCTTGGCAGTGCTTGAACCACATTGGACTGACTCAGCCTGAATTTGTCATAGCTAGTGCTTTATTGGGGGATGAACTTTACGATCAACACGGACTTTTGGAGATGCTGGATTGGTGTAATAGACTGTTAACTGAGTCCATACTTGAGAGGGTATTAAACTTAGACTTTTGCTGCATATTCAGTCAGACCCATTAGAGCACCATCTTGAGAGTATCACAGACTCCACATTATTGAAGCTGCTCTATCCCCGATTCCACAAGCTGCAGACATCACGTATTCAAGATGCTGAAAGATGTGGAATCCTTTTCTAGAAGAAAAGCATTCTGATCTTCCAAGCCGGGATAGATTTACAACTGCTTTGGCCCCTGAAAAAAGCTGAAACTAGCAATTTTTTTTTGTGAATACTCCCAATTTCCTAGATAAGAGAAGGGCAATGCAGAAAAGCCATGTGTGAATTTCCTGAACTGAGAAAGTCCATTTCATCTGAAACTAAGATACTCTGCATGTGAGTCTGAAGGGCCAATGATCTTTTGCCTTGTCCAAGCAAGTTAGTTTCCAGTCATGCCCAGCAGGTAAGCAACTGTAAAAAATCAACATTTTCCACAGTTTGTCAAAAAATTGGTGAGGATGAACAAATCCAAGTGGTCTTGAAAATCCCCATCTGGTCCACTAGGAACTTAGGAGAATAAAATCTAAGGCCCTTTCTGGGCACAGGCCCTCTGGTACATAAGCTATCGGAGGAAGAGGTATTATGTGAGCCTCTTCTTTGTACAGGAGAAATCTGGGCTGCCTTTGAATGGATAGCCTGATTTTGGAAATATCCTCTAAAACCAACAGCCTCCACCCATCAATTGCCAGCGGAAGCACTCCATTTTCTCCCAAGAAGTGCCAACCTTCCTCCAAAGGTGCTGCCAGACTCTGGCTCTCGAAAGAAAAAAAGGCAAGTGTCTATGGGGACCCCTACGCCTCTCTGACCCTGCCCTCACCAGCAGACTGCCATTCTAGGCCTACCTCTACCCCAGCCTAAAAGAGACAGCAGGCTCTGGCCCCACGTACGCAGAGGTTCACCCTGAGCCTGATCATACCATTTAGAAATCTGTCCAAGACTGGAATTGCCTACTACTAAGCAATTTAGTTATGAACTGTCTTTATCTGATTAGAGGACTAAGGGCATTCCTTGTTTCATTTAAATTAAAAAAGTGCACATGAAAACATCTTTTCAGATTTGGATTTTAATCTAAAATCTAAAATCCTACATGTTCATTGTCAATAGCTAGCTCAGCCAGGCGCCTCCCGCGCGACAGTCAGAAACCAGTGGAACCAGGCCCCAGTAAGGCACTGCCTTTGCTCAACCATTGAATAGAGGAGTAACCTGCTGTTCAAGACCTGGGCAAATAATTCTACACACCTTAATAATTCTGAACCTCCGCGAGGATCATATTTTAACTTTAGTAACTCCGATAATTTTGGTATTTTCAACTTGTGAAACTTAACTGGCAAAGAAGCATGGCTTCTATTGGTGAAACTATAAAGCCCTTGCCCTATTTTATAAAGAAGGAACAGGTCTACCTTAACAGCTTTAGCCAACACCCCTTTAGAGAGCCTCAGAACCCCTTTAGGGGTCTTTCTGGAAGTTTTAAGGACTCTTAAGGACTTGAGAAAAGCTTCAGGCCTGCTGTAGGCACTGTCGGTTTAACTTTGGGGCAGAGGGCAAGGAAATCAAAAGAATCAGGAAACAGGAAGCCCCAGAAGCATCTCCCTAGCATCAGATGCTGGGGTAGAAACAAAAAAAGGCCCATGCTGAGCAACAAAAATTCAATAAGCACCTTCCTAGAAGAGAAAAATCTGCCCTTCCATTTTAAAATGCTCCTCTGAAAATGAAAAGGTCTCTGAAAAGAAAATCCTCGAGTCATCTACATCAGAGATCAGAGAGTCAGGATACTCAGAATCAGAATAAGAGGAGACTCAGAAGCCTCGAACACTGCTCAAAACTCAAGCTCAGGTCCCACCTCAGGCCTCACCCCCAAGCGGGTTCCACCTGTAGCTCTTATCATCAGGGGGCCTCTTTATCAATATCAGTCTAAGCAAATCTTAGTAAGAAAGAGATATAAGTTTCTAAGGCGACCCCCTGAAGAGACCCTGAAGACCTGAAGTTAAGAAGGGCCTTAGGAAGGAGAGCCTTGGGAAAAAGGAAGGGAGGGAACCTTAGGGAGGGAGGAGAGAAAGCCCCTCTGAAGGCCCACAGCCCTGGGAGAAGCTACAGACACACATCTTTGTAACTCTACGTCTCTCCTGAGTCAAGGAACCTGACCACCCCACAGCTCCGCCCTCTAAAAGAAACCGTCGCCCGGTTCCGCGCCTTCTAAACTTAGCTAACCAGTCTTTCGCTTTTAAGCCTTTTAGGCAAGGGCTGTGAGTTGCGCATCCGCGCATGTATTAATCCACGCGCTCAAAAAAACAAACCTGCACAATCTAATCTTCTCTAGTCGTTTGTTGTTAAATCTACAAGAAAAGACACAGCACAAAACGAGTGCTCAGGCCCTAAGCTAAGGTAACACAATGTATGGTAATCTCTATGAGGTATCTTCCACACCAAATATGGTACAGTTATTTTCTTTTTTCCATCCGGAGGTTAAATACTGAGGCAAAAAAAAAAAATTCCCCACCAGAATGCTTTAGCCAACTTTGATTCTCCGACTGACTCCGACTTCAGAAAAATTCCAGAAACAACACCGCAACTAATGCACTGCTTCTGCATCGACCGGCCGGCAAAAAGACTGATATGACGTCAGTGGTCGATTTAACTGACTACCTGATGTCAGGAACAATGTTTTGTGCACGCCAGAGCTATCACTTTGGTTTGACCGTCACTGGGACAGCGGACTACCCAAGTGTTAGGACTGCAGCAATGTGAGATGAAGAACATCTATACATTGTCACTAACCAGAAGAAGCATTAGAAGTCCTTAGGTCAAGAACATCACATGTACATTTTCTAATAACTAACGTATCCACAAACTCACTTCCCCCACTTCCCCCAAAAATGAAAGGTTAATAAACTGGAATATCCGATGCATATTTTCTAATATCTAACATAATAACTAAAAATAGTTTCTAATAACCAAAATATCCACACACCCACTTCCCCCAAAAATGAAAGGTTAATAAACTGGAATATCTGATGCATATTTTCTAATATCTAACATAATAACTAATAATATTTTCTAATAACTAACACACCCACTTCCCCAAAAAGGATAGGTTACAAACTTAGAATGTGAAATATGAACTAACTTTGTGTACAGGATTGATTTCCATACCTGTCAATCAGACACCAATGTATGCATAATGTCACTGTCAAATCTGCATGCCAGTCAATGATACTTAATTTGCATATGACATCACAGCCATTTGTCATGTCAAGCCTTCTCTAGGTAGTTATAAAGTTAATCCCAAAGAATGCTGTACATGAAATAATTGGAAAAACACATTTAAGCATAATGACAAAATTGTCTTAGTATTCTACAAGGGCAACCAAAAAGATGCTAACCTTTAATCCAACCAGATAAAACTATTAATAGCTTAAAGAAAAGCTCTCATTTGTATTCTGCTGTTTAGAATTAAAAAAAGAAATGCACCAAGAACAGTTAAGTCCCTAGCTTTTTGACAAATGCACAGAATGATTCAAAGCCTTGTCACAAAGTTGAAACAAAAAGAACTTATTGAGAAAACCACTTTATGACACAACAGCAAAGCTTTCAGGTAAGAACCCTTCTTCAGTGCATAACATGTTATGCACTGAAGAAGGGTTCTTACCTGAAAGCTTTGCTGTTGTGTCATAAAGTGGTTTTCTCAATAAGTTCTTTTTGTTTTTGTATATTTATTTACAGCTTGTTTTATTCACAAAGTTGAAACATCCACTACCTTGTCTTGAGTTCATTTTACACATAGGGTATGTAACACGGTTTTGTCAGTTTTCTCAACATGAGATTTAGAAAAAATAATTGGTATTACACAAAATTGAAGAGGTCTGGGACAAGGTAATATAACTTCTTAAGATTAACCCGACACAAATACATTGACTTTTTCCTAACATTAAGTCTCAAATACAACTGTGCTCTAACATTCACTGTAGCTAAACAGCCACTAATAACCAGTTGACTTCCCAGCAGACAGAGTTCCATCAGCTATGACATACATTTTTTGCTTCCTTGATTTATAAAGTAGGAATCTTTCTTTTATTAAATGCATTTCTAATGGTGAAGAAAAGTGGCTGTCTTTTCTTAAAGGGTATCCATCCCAAATTAATACATCTGACTGATGGAATGATGCCATCATCCCAGTTCTCAAACACAGTGACCCTTAATACAGTAAGTAGCTAGATTCTCATTTCCATAGTAAGTTCTCTGGTTAGGGTACTTAAAATAATACACAAAACAGATCTGCCAGTAACTGATCCAGTATTCTCTGTTAGCAAACAGCACAGCTTCAGGACTGGACATGTGGTTAACATGGATCTTGAAAACTTCCTCTAAAAAGTCCTTTTCTATTATTTTTACTACATAATTTGTGTCTTTCGGCTTTTCCCGGTTTGGGGTCGCCACAGCGGAACTCCGGCCTGCTAATGATAGGTAGCTGATTTTTACGTGCCGAGTTACCAGCCCTGACGCACAACCTTCAATGAAGGTACGCCCATTCACGCATGTCTCCACGCAGAAGACGCTCTAGCTGAGAATTGAACCGGACAGCGTCTTACTGTAAGGCGACAAAGCTACCGCAGCACCACCACCACCGCGAGACCATTTTTACTACATAATAAACAAATAAAAAAAGATTATAAACGAAAAAAATAAAAGGTAAAATAATATAAGAAAGAAGAGAATCGAACCCGACAGCGTCTTACTGTAAGGCGGCAACGCTACCGCAGCACCACCACCGCAAAACCATTTTTACTACATAATAAACAAATAATAAAAGATTCTAAATGAAAAAAATAAAAGGTAAAATAATATAAGAAAGAAGAATAATACAGTTATAAGACTAACACCAAGAAAGAAAGCAAGATGATAAAAAAGATAAGAGAATATATCAAATAATATTAATTCTACTCTGACCACATTTAATCTTTAATCAACATTAACATTCTCATAAATGCCACCAAAAAGTCCTTGCATTCAGCCAGCACTGTGGCATTGAGGGATAAATCCCTAACCATGCACCAGGCAACCTGGGTTCAATTAGCAGTGTGGGCATTTAAGGTGCTGCCTGGGGGGGAATGGGTGCACCCGTCCAGGGAGAAGGGCATTCTTCAGAAACACTCCCTGATGGGAGGTTCTCATTGCAAAAGGGAAATTAATACATTGTTTAAACATATTTAAAAAAATGACTGCTTTCTTTATGTTTTAGGGTATTGATTGTATTATTAACAAACAGAAGTTAAAAGTTACATTCACCTGAAAAGGAAAAATGGATAATTTATTTAGGGGGTTGTTAAAACCAGGCCTCAATTACTGTTTATAAACTACATTTATGCTTTTTTTTTCTGGAACATAATTACACACTTCATACACTAAGTGTTACTAAAATACTTTGGTTTTGATGGTATGATACAGGAGATACCATCAACAAACATTCTGAATGTTGATACCAAAAAGATTAAAGCCTAAAGGTCGCACACAAAATGCTGAATGGCTTTCTCAGTCATTAGAAAGCCATTAGTGTGTTACCTGATATTGAGTTAAGAGCAAGGACTGGGTTTTTGCCCTTTCCCCCTCTGTGATGTGATCTCAGAGTTGGTATATTTAACTAGCAGGAGAACGGGGACATAGCCTCCCCATGGGGGGGGGGGTGCAGTGGGGGCTTGCTTAGAACATGTAGAGGGTACTTCTTGTTTGTCATTATTTTGTGCATCACCCTTTTTTGTGTCAGTCTTTTGCTTTTGACATTCAGAACATTCAACTTTCTGAATGTATTCCAGTACACAATTTCTGGTTTAAGATATGATTTGTTTACAAAAAATTATTTGCAATATTGAGTAAACTTGTGTTATAGAATAGGATTTCCAAGAAAGTTTGGGCTGATTAGAAATGATTATATATTATTTTTTGCATTAATTAAGTTGTTGTTTTAAATGATAGTCCGAACAAAAATAAAAAGTAAAGAAATTCAGGCTTATTATTTTATTTCAAGTAAGAAATAAGTTGTACCCAATACTTAATGTTCAAAGCTGACTTAACAGTACTTCAAAATAAACTGAAAACAATCACTTATGATGTGATACAATACTGCCTGTTTTCTACCCCCTCCCCTCAAAAACTATAGTCAATCTCTGTGTAAACCTCTGGTATTTGAGTGGGATGAAAGGGAAGGCCAATATTGTGTGAACACAAATAAAAATCTGTAATGTTTTCAAACGCGCACACACACACACACAGCCTCTGACAAGCCAGGAAACATGCTAACACTAACCCTACCAAGGCAAAATTATCATAAGATGCAGAGGCATGCACATACACTGTGCACTTAGCAACAGGCAATCTGGAGGAATGCCAACTCTTTACAGCACATCTGGATATTTAATAAACCAGAGTACAAGGAAAAACTGACACGGAGGGCATTCAGACTTCATGACTAAGTGATGTGAGATAGAAATACTACTTACTGCTCTACTATGTCATTGATGAGCTATTTTCATGCACAACCTGCCCAGACCACCAAAGACAGCCACTTATCATATGTAGTGCTGATGCTTGACTGTAATGGAACAAGAAAGAAATTACAGCTAACTTATTACTCTAATACACTACTGCCTGTGCACACAAATGTAAGCCATAGCCAATCTACTTTTTCACTCATTTTAGCAAATACAATATGTTGTGTGATGCTACTTCTGCTACACCAGACCAGGGACTGTTTAACAGTAATCAAATAACAGCAGGGATAATCGCATATATCCACAAATGGTCTTTGTACTCATCAACATGACCACTGTACTGACTGTGTACTCATCAGATGTCTGACTGTGGTTAAAATAATAATAATAACAATAATAAAATAATGTCCACAATAATGTATTTCAAGTTTGTTTCAAACAAATATCACATTATTCTGCCTTACTTCCACAAATGCACAAAAGGTTTGCAACAACAGATTATTCATTGTTTAAACTATGTGAATGACAACAGGATCTTACATTCAACAAAAGACAGTCCACCCCAAATCAGCAGTTACAGAAACTTTGTTGACTATGTAGGAGTCGGATGTCTGATTGTGATAAAATGGCCTTGTAGTATATTTCAACTTTGTTCCACCCAAACAACAGGTATACAGTAAAACATTCCAGACTGCTTCACACAAACCACAGTAGCTCTGCAAAGCAAGAATAACAAGCAATCAACAGCAGTCAGTAATTTTCCTCCATAGGCAGCACAGCAAATAAAGGCACTTTGTTGTCTGTGTATATCTCAGATGTCTTTCTCTTATTAAAAAATAAAAAAATAAAGTAGGAGCCATAAAGTTATCCTACAACGCTATCATCATAGATGCCAACCTCAACTCAAGAATCAGGGAGAAAGTTGAAAAATGATGTGTGAAAAAGGCTCAAAACCAGATAAAGAATTTAAATATTGTTGTTATACATTTAGAAATCTGCGAGAATAAATTTTGCCTGAGTGTATTTTATGAAGGATATGAAGTCTGAACCTCAACTGTCTCTCATTAGTGAGTGCAACTTTCAATGATATTCCAGAAACCACAGATTTTATGAGGATCAGATAAAAAAATGAGGCAAATAAAATCAGGGACATTGGTTGACCACATCTTGTTGCCTGCTAGGAATAAAAAAAGCATACCTCATGCTATTGCTGTCTGCTGTTTTCCACAGGAACAAAAATGAATATGCACAAGCTTTCTGTTCTTTGTTCTCTCCTGAATCAGACAAATTATGGGATGGCTAGGATCTGAAAACTCTGCAAACACAGCACTTTCCTTCCTTCATAGTGTGATGCAACTTTAAACTGGGGCACCATGGACAGATTATTTATGTTTAAAGTAAATAAACACTACTGCCATGTTTCTTTACTAAACAAAAAAACAACAAACAAATAAATACACAAAAAAGTGGCAGAAAGTTGGACCTAGCCAAATGTCAATCTTGGTGGCCACCTAGTTTGCCTAGTTTAATTTTAGATAATACATCAATTATTTGATGTACATGAATGAATTATAACTGTTGCTATAGACATACACACAGGCAGGCAGTTTGTCAGGAACACCACAAGAGACCACTAACAAATCAGGCAATTCTCCAAATGATGAAATACACAGATGGCTAACATCAATCCCTACAAATCACAAACTCTGAAAAACAAAATACTTGAATACTTGAGTAAGTAAAGGAAAAGTTCTTGAGTATGACTTCAGAAGATGCTTCATTATGCTCTGCTTTTAAGACCACTGAAAATCAGTATTCTGTAACAAAAAACAAAAAAAGTACTCACCAATTCTGACCTACAGCCACCAAATTATTTTTTTTCAGAGTTATATCTTTCTAATTGAATCACATTTCTAGAATGAGTAGGTAAGTGCTTCATTAGATTCATATCTTCAGTTGTCAACATCATGAAAATAAATGTGGTTTGCAGAAGGCTGTTCAATGCATTGGTGGTGCCTGCTCCCACAACAATGTTTACTAAAAACTGGGCTTGACTTCTTAGAATACAATACCTCTAGGTGCCTCATACACATTCTGATAAACTGCAACAAGCATTCTCGGCATATCACACAATTTTTTTTATAAGATATGACAGATTATTTAGGGCTCTATTAAATGTATGTTTTCTGAGGAATTGGTGCCAGTATTAAAATATGTTAACATGTTGTATTATAAAATAAATCTTAACATAAGTAATAAATACATTTACCAGACTGCAACAAATAATTCATTACATCTGCAATCCCTTCATCCAACATCTGAATGGTATATTTATAAACTGAGGAAAAGATTCAAAAAGGTTACTGTGATGTGTACACAGTAACCTTTTCTGATTCAGAGGCAGCATAACATGGTAATTTAGCACAAAAATGTACAGCACCATGGTTTGCTATCCCTGTGGCCAAGTCAAATGCATAAGAGGTATTCTGGGGAACAGGCATATGTTAATCAGTATTGTGCTCTCCCCCAGAAATACCTGCAGTAAGGCACTTAAGCAGCAGAGGAATTCAGATAATCACTTAGCTGTGTAAAGTAATATGGCTGCTCATGGCCACACTAGTGTTAATGAACATGGCCAAAAGCCTATGTTCATCCATTGTAGTAAAGGTAGGTGCTGAGGAATTTGAGACAGGTAGTGTTACAAGAGGTGTGTGTGTGTGTGTGTGTGTGTGTGTGTGTGTGTGTGTGTGCATGTTTGTGTATGCAAGGCATGTGTGAGTGTATGTGTCAGTTGTGCCTGCCTTGGAGATCACAGCAGGGGGTTTAGTAAGGAGATGGATATGATAGATATGACTGTGTATGAAAGAATGGATGAGCATGTCTGTGAGTACAATCGGGTGGGGAAGCTGTGTGTGTGTATGTTTGTTTGAATGCATGTGTGGTGGGGGCTGTCAGACCTTCACACTCCCCTAAACTACCAAGCAAATCTTGCAATATTGGGGAGGGTGGCAGAAATACTAGATACCAGGGATTCTCTTCATATCCTGCCTTAAAGGCACTTAGAAAAACAAGGAGAAAGACAACATGGGTTGGACAGAAAAGTAGACACAAAGGTAGTTACTTTGCATATTGTGTCTTAAAGGCACTTTAAAAAAGAAGAAAGCCTACTTGGGTTGGGGAGGAACATAAGGCACCAGTATACAGTGTGCCCTAAAGGCAGTAAAAAAAGCTTCAAACACTGTACCCTCCCACTGAGGATATTTGTCTTCTGCCCAACCATTAGATACCAGGGACACTTGAAAACATTTTCTAAATTAAAAAAAAAAACATGTAAAGTAAAATGGTGGGAGAAAGGGTTTGAACCCTGCACCCTTGATGCAAGAATGCAATAGCATTCAGGTAACAGAACCCCAGTAAACCTTTGCATTTCCAGTGGTTCAGTGATTGTGTGTTTTTTCCTTCTAAATATCCCTATAAGTTTAATTTGTTTTTTTTCTGTCATGCATTCAGTTTCTGTGCATTAAGTCTCTACAGAAAATACAAGGGGAAGAATCAGTCAATATCACATTTCCAACAAATTTATTCCAGACTAATATACATTCATTCTGCTATTTTCCTTCTGCCATTTTGTTTTCTACTCCGTATTAATGTCAAAATAATTTCTTTCTCTTAAAAGACATGCTTGTGTATGACAAAAATTATGTAACTAATATGAGTTCTACTAGAACTGTGAAAGACTAAAAATTGACAGTAGATCCACTTAAAATACACGAAACAAATTACTACATATACTTATATAGCTGCATATGTTTGTCTTATGGCTAATCTTAAACACAAAACTAAATAACTCAGGTGTCCATCTCAATTTTACTTCACAATCAACAAATTCAGAGTTTCATGAAATGATGACTTGTCATGCAGTAGTCATAAGAAGTCACATCAGTCATATTGCAGATGGGCTCTTTCCAATATAGTTGTACTGTGTTTTAGTACATGCTGTGGTTCTGGGACCTTTTCTTGAAATAAAGGTTCGGAAGCTGCATCACAACTGAACACTTCGACATCTCTGTAGTAAACTGATTTGATTCCAGTACAGAGTCCAGAAGTCATCTTAGTTTGTCTGTATCATCTAAGTGACTAATTTCAAGAGTAAAATTTGCAGCTTCTTGTACAGAAAGAATGTTTCTCTGCTTGTAGACACATTTTTGGAAACAATGCATAAAAATCTATAAAGTAATTAGAAAACTGTCATGTAAATTTAGCATGAAGCACTTCCTGCCCCATGTAATGAGCGTGATCCACATCGTTGCCCACTTTCAACTGAACTCTCTTCTTGTTTAATACGCCTGAATTCATCCTTAACTTGCTGCAGTACTTCAGCATTAAAAATGACATCTAGCGCAGTCATAGCCAAGGCCTTTGCTGTACGAAGAGTGTAGAACTGAGCTTCATCTGCACCTAAAACACATGAAATCAGAGCAGCAAAGCTAGTTACCACAGACTAACATCAATAAATAAATATGCTTATAAAGCTGTTTAAATCATGCATTTTCCTTCAAAGAAATAAAAACAGCAGAACAAGTCTTTAATCAAAGTGCTACATATCCTATCAAAGTCCTGTTTTAGTCCCAAGAGGAGTGCTTCTATTTTGGTTAACCAGGAAATTCTGTGGGGAGCAGAGCATTTACACCACAACACTGAGGAGAAAAGTTAAAACAACAGACAGGGATACAATTAAAACAAAAAAAAAAACATTTCCTGAGAATACTTTTCAAAGGTTACAATAACAGTCTATTGCAGAACACTTATGTGTGAGTACAGTAAAAAGTATATCTTATATGGCAGACGGCAGTGAGGTACAGGAGTCTGACAATAACACACAAGCACAAGGCAAACACACAGCTTATGAGAAATATGATCAGTGGTTATACCAGTTCAGACAGTGCAGGGAGATGCAGAAGAAAGTGTGAGCTAATTATTATCGTATAGTGTGCGTGTGGGTGGGGGTCATGCACGTGTGCATATATATCTCCTCTCGCTATGTAGGTAAAAGTGTGTGTGTGTGTGTGTGTGTGTGTGTGTGTGTGTGTGTGTGTGTGTGTGTGTTTCTCAGTTTAATTTCAAGTGTTTGGGGATTCTAATGCCCTGACAAGAATGGACCTCATTCCCATGTCCGGATATACTTAGAATTCAGGAAATTAGTACTGTTTCAGTCTTTGATGCCCTGCAGTGATTTTTGCACAGCTGTTTCTTTTGTTTGTGCTTTCACAGAGTGAATGAGTAACAAACACATGGCCTCACAGAGTCATATAAAACACAGGTACCACTTGATTATATGCCTGATCCTCATCTTACCTTCCCTTTTAACCTCTGGAAGGTGACGTATATAGTTATCATGACAGTAGATTTGTGTTGCCATAGTTGCATTTTTCCTCAAACCATTATTGTGTTAAATTTTCATAGCTTGGTTTATCGAGACCAGGGGGTCAGATTTAGTAATATATCCTTGTAATTTGACATGAGCTTGTACCCAATGTAACAAGTAATGCCTTTGTCATGCATCACGACTCATCAATAGGTCTTCAAATGGAGCCAGCAAGAATATTAACTGTCAGAAGGGAGTTGTACTTCAAACACAGTTTCAGCAAAACTCTGTACCACCTCTCCAGTCCACCATAATGAAAAAAAAGGGCAGAATTCCCAAAATGTATCAAAGGGAAAAAACATAAATCTCCTGAGCCCTATGCAAATTCCTAGAGATAAAAGTTGAAGAAGAAAAATATGAGATTCTTGAACATACTTTTGAGGTGGCTAAAAACCTGGACTTTCTTAGAGAGATAGCATGTCACTAAGTAACTGCTTAGAATCCAAGATGACATCTTACAACAGACATGAATAAACCATGGACAGAAGAGTTTGCCCTCTTGCCTTGAGAAGAAGAGTTTGTTGTTATCATAAGTCAGAATCTCGGATAGAAAGTGGATCAAACTGAGAAGAAATCTAAGTGCGACAATACCTGAAATGTAGGGTAGGGATTTCTGAAAAAAAAAGCCAGAACATAGACTTGGAATCATGTATTGATACTGTCTTGAAAAGCTGAAATTCCTGGAAATGTGACCTACAGACAGACAGACTACACAAGCTGGAAAACCCTGGCACATCCCATACAAGCTGCATTTCTTCCTATCACAAGACATCATGTTTAATAATTGCAAACTGTAGTCCACCCACCTGGCTAACAAATACAAATAAATATCTGTCTGTATCTTGAATTAGGGTTAAATAAATTCAACAACTGTATAAATACAAACTGGCATTGACTGAAATCCAGGACAAATTCTGTCCTTCAGGGGTGTGATGTGGCCTGGAGTTTCCTCCAATGGAGGTACATTACAGGTCTGCTTTAACTTCCTGAATGGAATTTTGCTAACAGGTTCATAGGTGTGTACTAGGCTAATGGCCCTGGGGCCTATACAAGCCTAGTCATAGGATTACCCTGGCATCATGCCACCAGACATTAGTCCCCAGTGCCTCTGTCGAGTAGAGCCACTGGAGTTATCCCCCAAGTGAATTTTCTATTTCCCATCCACTCATCAAGATTTCTCTTGAAGAGGGTCAGCGAGGTGCTCTGCTTGACATGTATGGGAAGTCTATTCCATAGCATGAGCAGTCTCTGGGTTATGAACCTGTTCCTCCAGTACTTTTGTTGATTGTGGTAATGAGGTTGATGTCTCTGGAGCGTGTAGTGCAGAGGTATTGGGATTTCTTTAGATGTAGCATTTCTAACAGAGCTGGGTCAGACATGGCTTTGTAGGTGATATGAGACAGAGAAGTTGGAGTTTTTTGAGTCTGTCCATATAGGACAAGGGTTTAAGGCCTAGGATCCTCTTTGTGAAGTACGTTTGCGACCTCTCCAGTTATTGCAGGTGTCTAGTGAGGTTCATGCCAAATGGGGCACTGTACTCAATGACTGGCCTAATGAGGGAAGAGTAGAGGGAGACCATGACCTCTTTCTTCCTAGATGCAAAAGCCTTAGTAATGAGATGTGCCACACAGAAGGACTTTCTGACCACAGTGGCAATGTGGTGATCAAACGAGAGGTTGCTGTCAACCTGTGTTCCCAGACCTCTTATAACGCCTTCTGTGTTCAGTGGACTACCATCGATGTGGTAATTCATGGGAACCAGGTTTTTCCCAAAGGGAATGATGACACATTTTTTGGCATTGATCTTAAGGCAATGGTTCTGACACTAGTCGTTCGTCTCAGTGAGACCATTTTGTACGATGTCAACATCACATGGGGAGTTAATAATAGCTCCCAACTTGCAATCGTCTGCGGACTTTGTCAGCCAGAGTCCCTTCGTGTTGGCCAGGACTTCAGAGAAGTAGATACCAAACAGGAGAGGACCCAGGACCGAACCCTGTGGGACTCCTCTCGAGACTAGTCGGTAGTCTGACTTGGAGTCAGATACTTTCACACTGTGGGTTCTATTTGTGAGCCAGTTTGCAACCCACCTAGTGATATAGGGGTTGATGCCTAGCTTAGTGAGTTTTTCTATGATTCCTGAGTGGGGAATGGTATCAAAGGCCTTGGCCAGATCAAGGTAGGCTGTATGAACCATCTTGCCTTCATCCATAGCTCTGGTGACTGACTTAAAGAAGTCGACCATTTTGAGTAGGCATGATCTACTCTTCACAAAACCAAACTGTGTGGGATCCAGAGTTTGGAGATTCCCTATATCCTTGTTCATTAGGTCCATGATGATGCGTTCCATAGCTTTGCATATCAGACTCGCCAGGCTAATGGGATGATAGTTCTCAGGGTCTGTAGATGCTCCTCCTTTGTGGCTGTGATTGAACAGGGCAGGTGAGGTGCCAGTTCACTCTGTAGAACACAGCCAGGGATATTGTCAGGTCTCATAGAAGCCATATTCTTGGCCTTGGACAGTACTGTTTTAACCTGTGCAGCAGTAATACTGGGTGCCTGGCAATCTACTGGTATTGTGATTGGTCCTTTGGGGGGGGGGGGGGAGTGGTAAAGTTGGCACTGAATCTGTCGGCCAGTATATTGGCAATATCCATTGGCTCAATATAGGAGGTACCATTGTGCAGTAGTTCAGAGCAAATCTGGGTATTGCTGTGGAGATTTTTTTACATAAGTATAGAAGGCCTTGTGGTTGTCTTTACTATCTGCTGCAATTCTGTTTTCATACCTAGCTTTAGAGGATTTGATGAGGGATCTCAACTTTTTGTTGAGGCTGATAAGGGAGTTTTTCCAGTCTTGGGGCTTCACCTTATTCTGCATCAGTTTCCTCCTTATGTTGTAGAGTTTATGGCAGGGGAACACCAAAATGGCTTCCTTTTTTAGGAGGAGAGCGACTTGGTTCTATGGGTATGGTGAGATCCATGCATTTGTGTACATGTTCGTACAGTGCACTGGTGTATGATTCAGTCATGCAACTATTCTCCATTTACATGAGTACCGTGAAGTTAGCCACCTCTGTTTTCAGGAGCCCAAAGTTAGCTTAGGAGAAGTTTTTCATGGTGGTTACCTTTGCAGGGGGTGGGGTGGGGAGGTGGGGGAATGTGGATTTCCAAGGTGATTAGTTTGTGATCGGATCTAACCAGGGAAGAGTTGACTATTGGTGCAGAGCAACGGTCGCCCATGTTAGTAATGACCAGGTCAAGGATGTTGCTACTTCTAGTGGGGGTAAGAACAAGCTTGTCCAGGGCACTGGAATTAATGAATTCCAGGAAACGTTGGGCAAGTGTATTGGTACATGAGTAGTTTTCCCAGTTAATGGAGGGGTAGTTGAAGTTGCCCAGTATGAGAATGTTCGGTTGGACCCCCAATATTCTCCAGGGTGCTTAGGAATGTGGAGTGTGAGTCTTGGGACATGGTTGGGGACCTATTGCAGGCTACGACCTGAATCGCTGTCTTACCCAATGTTAGCTGCACCTGAAGTTTCTCTGATGCGTTATGTTGGGCTACCAGTCTGAAGGTGTGTGCATCCTTTATGAATATGGAAACACCACCGCCTTTGGAGTTTTGGTCCAAGCTCTGGGGTCGAAAGGTGTGGAATGAGTTATAGCCTGGTAGTGCAGGGCTGCTTTCTGTTGCCTTGAACCAGGTCTCTGTTACAGCAAAAATGCCGATGTTCTCTACTTTAAGGAGTGCTTCGAGCAAGTGCATTTTGAGATTTAGACTTCTAGCATTGAGCAGCATGGCCCTCAGATTGCATTTGTTTATAGCTGTCATGGTGGTAATTTGGTCTTTGGAACACCGCCTAAAAAAGGCACTATAGGAGTGGCAAGAGCCTTGGCCAGTATCCGGAAGCCCAGGGGTGACAGATGCAGGCCATCTCTGGCAAAGCATCGAGGTCTGTCAATCATTTAATTCCAGGCAGACAGATACTGGATCCCCTTAGAATGACACCAGAAACTTAATCAATTGTTGAAATCAATCATTTTCTGCTTGTACTGTGGTATCATTCTGGGTGATGGTAGGATACTGCTCAGGGCTAGGGTCATACCCGTCTGGGCCAATCAGACAATTACACTTCAGGCATACAAAAGAATCATGCATTAGGAATCGGGAAAAACACAAGCATAAGCAAAACCAGTAGTTTAACATTCAACAGAGGATTAATGTTTAAAAGGTCCGTGTTATATACCAATGCCTAAACCTTTAGGGTGGTGGGTTGGTGGTGATGGATGTTTCCGAATACAATAGTAAAAT
This sequence comes from Protopterus annectens, assembly GCF_019279795.1. Classification (NCBI taxonomy): domain Eukaryota; kingdom Metazoa; phylum Chordata; order Ceratodontiformes; family Protopteridae; genus Protopterus; species Protopterus annectens. The sequence goes on along the minus strand of NC_056725.1, from coordinate 1,379,884,717 downwards.
GTTTGAATGGTTGTTTAGTGACACTTACACTGAAGTCTCATGTAATGAGATGAACATTGCTTACAGGAGCATTGATCTTACCCTGTATGAATTACTATTGAATAGTCAGTTGGAACTAAGTGAACATGATTTTTTAGACACCAAGGAAATAAGGATCCCAACTATTTTTGGGATCCCGAAGATTCATAAGTCAATCAGCAACCCATCCCTGCGTCCAGTAGTAGATGCAAAGGCCTCCAAGACATTTGCCCTAGCAAAATTTGTTGACTGCAAGTTGAAGGGAGTACTTGATGGAAAAGGCACTATTATCAGGGACTCCTGGGATTTTCTCACCAAAATAAAACCTGAGATGTATGACGATGGTCTCATTATGGTGACCATCGACATTAAAGATTTATTCTCAGCCATTCCACACCATGAGGGTTTGTAGTGGTTTTATGAATATTTGTGTTTCAACTCCAGTCTAGCGCATAACACCATCTTGACTGTACGTACATGTACAGAGCTTGTGCTCGAAAACAATTTTATTTGCTTTGAGAGCCAGCTTTTTAAACAAAAGCAAATAGTAGTGATGGTCGCCAGTTGTGCCCTTAGTTTTGCCAACATTGTGCTGGCACACTGGGAGAATTACAGCTCCCAACGAAAAGGAAATAACGTCACCAGATAAGCAAACCCAAGGCTGATTATCCAAAAAGACCACTGCTCGGACAAGAGTATTCCACAACCAAAGAACTTATTGTACTTCACGATAACAGAGCTCCACACAAAAATCCAATTCAGGTTAAGCGCTTTCATCTGCGTAAAAGGCAGATTTCATCAGAAATCTCATCTCTGTATGGAAAATAAGGTTGCACTTCTTCAGGTAAACTAGACTGCTTTGATGGCCATCCTTGATTGATAAAGTGGTTGAACTGCTATAAAACTGGATCTGTGGCTGTGTGATCTCAGCTCATCAAGAAGTGTGGAAGAAAAAAATCTCACTTCCATGACTTCAAAATCAAGCTTCTCATTCTCATGTTGTTCAGTGATGTTTCTGGGTGATCTGGATAATGTTTCAGCAAGATAAAGAAATTTGCCTTTCTTGTAGACAAGAGTGAAATTATACTTTTGAAAGCTCAACATCATATGTTGCAATCTGGCTGGAGTTGTATGCATAGGCATTCACAACATAGTGACTAGAGGTTGGTGGTCTGTTTCAGTCTGGATAGGCCTATCATAAACATAATCATGGAACAAACATGCAAACACAGTTGCCAAAAGCTCTTTCTCAATCTGAGCATACTGCATTTAGAGTTCCCTGCATTTTGCATTGGGTTACTTTATCTAGCATTGGATGCAGTAGGCTGAATACATTAATTTGTTTAGGAATGATGTAATTAACTAAGTGGGTGTGCCTAAGCATTTAAGTATTTAAATAGAACGTTTGAACTGAATTGCATCTTATCAGAAGAAGTTGGACTAGCAACTAGTTCTCTGTTTCAGGACATCAAATGCTTTTGTCACTTGCTCTGCCAAGACCATGCTACATCTTTACCTGTCAGCTCTCTAAGTGGTGCTGAAAGTTGGCTCAAGTCTGGAATGAACTTGCCTAGGTAGTTAACGATGCCAAGAAAATATTGCATGACTTGAACATTGTCTGGAGCTGGCATCTCCAGAATTGCTGTTTGCTTAGAAGGGTCTGGTGGTAGGCCTGAACTAGTAAATAAATAGCCAACATAAGTAACTTCTTGTAGCCTGAATTTGCTTTTCTGTGGATTGAACTTAAGATTCACTTGACGTGCTCTTTCCAGAACTTTTCAGAGGTTTCCGTCATGCTCAGCTTCACCATTACCTCCCTAGTAGTACGTCATCTACTATAACAGCAAAAAGATACCCAGAAAAAATTTGCTCCATTGCATGTTGAAAGACTTCACTTGCAGAATTTATCCCAGATGGCATTCTCAAAAATCTGTACCTGCCAAACGGAGTACTGAATGTAGTGAGCAATGATGATTTCTTGTCGATCTGAATTTGCCAAAATGAACTCTCTGCATCTAAGGCAGAAAAAAAATAGTGGCATTTGGCATCAGAGCTGCGACTTCTTTGACTATGCACATTGGATGATGAGGTCTTTTTAGTTCTTTGTTCAAATCTTGTGGATCAGTACATATTCTGATGTCATCTGAGCTTTTCTTATGAGCTACCACCATGGAAGATACCCATTCAGTAGGTTCATCAACTGGACAAATTACACCTTGCTGCACCATTTTATCTAACTCGACTTTGACTCTGTCCTGCATGGCTATTGGAACTTTCCGAGGTGGCCTGATAACTGGACTGATATCTGGGTCTAACTTCACGGAGTACACAACTGGAAGCTTGCTTTGCTTAGTTTATCTTTGAAAAGATCAGCATAGATAGAAAAAACATACTGGGCGAAATTATAGTAGTGGTCTTTTAAGCTAACACGATGGATTTCCTTGTTAAATGAAAGCAGTCCCATTTTCAAACCGTCTCTCAGCTCTAATAATGACTGGGCGTGCCTCTTGACCACATGAAATAAGTCATGACATCTCCCAGCAGAGTAACACAAAAGCACTACTGAGCCTTCAGTCAGAATTTCACCACCACCATAAGCAACACGCTTCGCACACTTTGCCAAATCAAGCCTTTCATCATGACACACACACTAGCAAATGTTTCCGCTGACATAACATTGCACTTGGAACCTGTGTCAACTTTGAGCTCTATGAGTTTTCCATTTATCCGAACAGTACAAAATACCTCATTCTTTGCCCATAAATCTACTGCATTGACTGGTTCATAAAGCACTGACACACCATCAACATAAAGAGTAGGGTTGCAGCTTTCTAATTGATCAACTCGTTTCTTAAAATGTTCCCTTTTAATAAAACAATGTGGGCCTTTTGATTTAACAAAACCTTTTGAAATTATTCATTTATTGCACTTGTGGAAATGCTGACCAAACCAAAACATTTTCGCCTTTTAGCCACTACAATTATAACAGTTGGTAACAAAACTATGTGGGGGCCCATCCTTTGAGTTTGCTGACTCACTCTTATGCTTCACTAAGACAGCGAATTCTGGAATTTGCTGGACAGCTCTGGGGTTTACCAGTGGGTGCTGCAGGGGCTACAGTTGCTGTTATGTGCTTGGGCCTGTTTCTTTTAACCACGTGCTACATACTATCAACATGTGCTCTAGAAGTTACTGGAAGCATACATCTTTCATTTGTAAGCATATTTGTGTGCTTTTCTGTTTGCTTGTATATCTGACAAATTTCATTGGCGTTATTCAAAGTTAAATCACTGTCATGAAGTAAAATCTTTTTCACAGCATCATCTTTAATACCATACACAATTCTGTCTTTTATCAACTCATCCCTTAAATCACCAAATCTGCACATTTTAGCCTTATTCCTCAAGTCAGTTATATATGCTGCAAAGGTTTCACCAGGCTTTTGATCCCTTGTATAAAATAAGTGCCTTTCCATTGTAACATTTGTTTGAGGGTTATACAGTTCTCTAAATGCACATTTTAAGCACTCTAGGTCCTCCCTTGACTCAGCTGGTGCAACAATATGACAGTTTTGCCCTCTCCTGCAAAGACAGCAGGTGCACACACAAAATAACTTTCCCTTTTAATGGCTTCTGACACAGCTAAATAAAGTAGAATAAATGCCTTTACAGCCATCTTTATCAGAAAATGCAGCCTGTATGAAAATGTCATACTCTTGCTCAAACACGCTCCAGTTCTCTGCAATATTATTGTCAAACACAAGTGCACTGGGTTTTCTAAATCCATCTGCCATGCCAACAAAGTATGCACAAACACACTGAAAATATGGCCCTTGTAATTATGTACGAACAAACTGTTCTGACAACAAAGCTTGGAATAACATTCAAATGCACAATAAACTCTTCAAAATACTGCACTTTGCAAAATATGCACTGAAATAGCTGTATTTTGTGAAATGAATGTAATACTGCACAGACATGCCAACACTTTGCACACACTTCAGACAACTTGAATAGCTTTAATCAATACAAAAAATATGTGCTTAGCAAAGATGTGGTGGTTTCCTCTTATTTTATTCTTTTTATGCAATTCAGACATTATTTCAAACATTTTCCATAGTAATTCAAATATTTTTATCAATATCTGACAGTTTGGTTTATTTGAATATAATTTAGAGCGTTCTGTAGGCTTTGTTTATTATTTTGTGAATAAGAACTTATTTGAGCAAGTTTTAACATCTGAAATTCATTTCTGACCCGTTTTGTGAATTACATGTGCAGTAGGGATGATCCACTCCTGTATACTCCTCCAATACCAACCGTGTGCCTTTCAGATTCAAACTGGAGAAACTGGAACTCTTTCTGGCAGCAAGTCATTTTAGCCATCCCACTTCTGACACCATATCAATCATCCCTCTCTAACATAGATGACAAGCAGGTGGGGTAGTTCGTTTAGATGGTTTATTATACAGAAACACATCAGGATGGATAGCAGCATCATAAAATATAAACAAACTGATTAACAGATAGACCTTACATGCAAACATACATGCTTACATCTCAACAGCTTACTACAAAAATTGGCAGTCAGGCTCACAACGTGCTCAGTATTTATACACTTGTGCAAGCCCGTAGATAACTTCTTAAAGGTGCATACAGGTACACTGATCTACACAATCAGCATATGCCTGTCTGACTAATAAATGGCATGTTCCAAATTCACTACCTAACTACTACCTACTGTGCACCTTCCATGGAACAGTAGATGCAATATCAATCAGCACACTGCCCCACTGCTAAAGTATTGATATCTACAATATCTGTGACTGTTTACAGGGCAATGTTCGCAAATCTCTGTAAAACTGCTGACAGCATACAACACTTTTCAGTGGTTTATATTATGGCAGATTTTGAAACTGGACTTATAATCCCTGCTCATGATATCTTTCCTGTACTGTGTACAAATGACTGCTTGTTCTACTTTACATGTATAACCTAATGATGTACAAAATATGAACTGGCTAGGGTATGGGTAGGTTATGTAGCTGTTTTTCTTTCTGAATTATAAATCAATATGAACTGCTTCATTGGTCTCATTTACCTATAACCATCTCAAATTACTTCAGTATTCACAGAACACTAGGATCTTATTCCCGTGGTGGCTCAACAGCAGAAGAATGGGTTCAAATCCTTCAGGGTTCTTGTTTTTTCATGACACTTACATTAGAGTAAAGCAATGCTGATAACACTCGGATGATATCAGGAATGTGTAAACCAGTACTTCAAATTACTTTACTTTAGCCTACCTATCCTGTCTGACTTTCACATTTTCTAAGTTCAAGTATTTCATATTGATATTTGTGTGAATGTCTCATACCCACTTCTCTACTGTGTTCTGCATCACTACTTTGGTCTACAGCTCTATTTTCAGTCTTTTATCATTTTCAGTTGTTTTTGTTACCCTACTAAGACCTCAATGCTCCATAAGAAATTTCCTTCTACATTTTTTGCTTCAAGTTACAACAATAGATCAGCACCCTAGCATTACATCTACCTGCATGATTTCACAATGATTAACCTAGACTCTCATGCGTTTACATACTTTACTTTGGCTGTGGATTGGTCTAACATGATCTTCCCACTGGTCTCTGCTGCAGCTGTGACAAGGAGTTGATTATTGTGCACACTATCCTGGCACATATAAACTGTGCTGGACTGGCCACAGTCATAGATGTGGCCTTTCTGAGTCAGCTGGTTTGTGTTTCAGATATGATTGAAATAAAACCCCTATCTCCATAAGTTTTCTAAAGTGCATCAGCTTACATTCCAGCTGTATATTAAGGCCACTTACTTCTAGGTCATTGCTTGCAGTGATATTAGATGTATCAAGAAAGAAAAGTGCTCTTCCAACAACATATCCTGTAAAAATTCTTGCAGAACCAACCAATGAAAACTGGAAATGACTCTAGCAATACAGTTAACCAGTGTGTACCTTCAGATAATGTGTATAAATATAACATAAAAAGCATTTAGCATAATTTAAAATAATGTTATACTGATAAACAAATGGAGGAGTACATAAGCACAGATACAAAATTATAAATTTATATTTCAAAGACCTGGGATAACTTCTTGGCTTTGTCCTAGTCTCCCTTTTTACTAATTATTCTGCCCATAAGTATATCTGCCTGACACAATCACGCATACAAACATGCTTCTACCTGAATCAGGAAACACAGGAAAGTATGGACACTGGGTCATATGAAACAATTTAACTATCAACAAGAATGAAACATCTTGTACAGTCTTTGGAGCCAACTAATGATTCAAAAGTATGTCCATCCCCCAGTGCCACTAATCTTGCAAACATATAAAAATAAATATATTAACCAAGCAGAGAAATTCACAGATCCAAAAAATAGCGTACAAAACTTTTAATGACCGCTTTCATCAAACGACTTCATCAGAATACATTCAATCAAAAAATCAAAGCTCTTAAATACATACTAAGTTACCAATTAGCACAATTAAAAACAATCAATTAATTAAAATTTAAAGTCACAATGTTTATGGTTTAAAAAAGGAAGACAAATCACTGTGTTTATCAATAACCAACTTACGATATTTTAAGAAACACTTGACATTAATTGTTTCATTCAGACCGGGGGGTTTATCTGAAGATAACTTAATCTGCCACAGTGTCTCCCTTTGTTCTAAATAATTTTTAAAATCTCCCACCCTCATGTCTTGTTTACATACTTCCAAAACAGAGAAAACAAATTTCTTAAAACTGGAACAAACACCAGAATGTTTAAATAATGCATTATTCTGATCTTCACTTCTTATGCTATATAGATGTTCCTTAATGCGTGTCCCTAAACTTCTAGTGGTCATTCCCACATAAAAAGCTGGACAGGCAGTGCACATAGCAATATAGACCACACCTTGAGTGTTACAAGTAATAAACCCAGGAACCTCAAATGTTCTATCTGTAGTAGCAACGGAAATGCAAGATCCTAATGAAATGTATCTACAGATCCTGCATCCGTGGCAACAGAACATACCTTTCTTTGTGGTCATAAATTGATCTTTGTCAAAGCTGTTTTGTTCAAGCAACTTTTTGATATTGTAATTGTTGCGAAATACAAAATTTGGTTTATTACCTACTACCTTGACAATGTCAGAATTCCCTTGGATAATCCTCCAGTTCTTTTCTAGTGTAGATCTAATGCGGTTAGTGTCTCCACTCATTTCCAATGAACAAACTATGTCAAAATTAGTAGAATTTCGTCCAGAATTGTGATCAACAGTAATGTTAGTAGAATTGTTTAGAATAGCTGGATAATGGGTTAAATACTTGTCAAAAATTTCATTACCGCTATCAATTAGTAAAAACTCTTCATACCCTCTCTGTAAGAACAATGAGGCAATAAAAATAAATTCCTGAACTAAATCCGCTTCTTTGCTGGTCATGCGGCTGGCTCTAATATACTGGCCTCTAGGTATGTTCTTAATGATATGTTTCGGATGGCCACTTCGATAATGCAAGTATCCATTTGTAAAGGTGTGCTTTCGAAAAATCTTGCTGTGAAACCTGTCAACAAAGTCCCACCAGAAACAAATGTCTAAAAAGCTAACTACCGAACCACTCTCACCTTTAGTGAATTTTAAATAACCGGACAAGGAATTAACTTCTATAACAAACTCTTTAACAGTGTTGTCATTGCCTTCTATAATAAAGACTAAATCGTCAATGAACCTACAATAAAACTCAATATGAAATTTTTTCTTAAGGATGGGAATACACTCAAGTTCCCACCAAGCAATAACTACATTAGCATCTGCAGGGGCAGCCGGGGAACCCATTGCTACCCCTCTTATTTGTTTGTAATACCTGTTTTGAAATAAAAAGAAATTGTTTTCTAAACAATTTCTAGTAATCTACAAATTGTAGATATGGCACTGTTCGAGAAAAGATTCGTTTCGAGCAAATAGCTGCGAACAGCCTCCACACCTTCTTCATGGGGAATGCAAGTGTACAATGAAACGACATCTAAGGTGAAAATAGTGTGTCTTTTGGGATCAAAAATTCCACTCTCATGAAAAATCCTCAATTTCTCTAAAAAATGCCAGGAATCTCTAACAAAGGATGAATTGTTATTTAAAAGGGGCCCCAAAATAGCATCTAGCACTAATGAAATTCCCTCAGTGATGGAGTGCGGTGAGGAAACTATTGGTCTAAAAGGAGGATTAACCAGATGTTTATGTGTTTTAGGGATTCCGAAAATCACCCCTATTTTTGGTTGCTCAACTACACAAAAATTGTATAGTTAAATATTAATTTCATCTGACATTAAAGCATCATAAAGATGGGAATTAATGGAGCGAAATGATCTATGAATGTCAAATAAAGTAACTTGTTTGTACTCAATTACGTTGTCCAAAATTTTTAACATGCTGTCATTATAAACTTCTTGCTCCATAATGACTATATTGGAGCCTTTGTCACTTTTCATGAACCTATACTGACCAGTTAAGCTTTTAAGATTAATTGGTAACTTAGTATGTATTTAAGAGCTTTGATTTTTTGATTGAATGTATGCTGATGAAGTCGTTTGATGAAAGCGGTCATTAAAAGTTTTGTACTCTATTTTTTGGATCTGTGAATTTCTCTGCTTGGTTCCTCCTGCCATTTTTTTTGAATCTTGCAAACATCCCTAAGGATCACAATCACAAGTGCAAATACCTCAGCCTCTGGCTTGACCATACCATATCACTCAACTGTCATACTCAGATGTACATGAATTAAGTGCTTAAGTAAGTCAAATGTTATTAAAGGATCTCAATTAGACATTAGGAAATCAGAAAGAGCCACTGGAATAAGCCATTCCCAAACTAGGTTACACTCCTCAGATGGCTGCCCTTAATTCCAGTCCCAGTACTCTTAATAGTCAGGCTAAAACAAGTAGATCATTATGCATTATGTCACTGACAGAAATACAAACAGGACCCCCATAACTGCCTGTGGACTTTTTCTTTTTAGCATCCTTTGCATTTAAGCTACTTGACCTTCACTACTGCCTGCCATTAACTCCTAAACATGTGAACAAAGCCTGCAACTGTATTCTTCTTTTCCAGTGTCAGAGGAATGACCCTAGGCAGACCATCCTTCAGGTAAATGAGGCTTCCTTAAGTTGCTTCTGTCAGCTGGATCATACTTCAGGCAGATGTATGTAAGAAATAAGACTATATCAATTGTAGAACCACACTGAACTTACAAGTTGCAAAAAATAACAAATGTCCCCACTTCAGAGAACATGGTTAACTTATTAGTTTTAGCCTTCTCTAAAATAGCAGTCCACTGCTTGCTAGCCAGCTCCTCTTTTCTAATGTCAATCCCACCTTTAAATACTTACATTACTTGTTACTGTTCTCCCTACCTAGTGCTTTTGCATTGCAGTGTCAACAATTTACATACAACCAATGCAAAAAATAAGTGTAACAACATAATACATAGACATAAGTGTACATGTTATATGCATATAACATATACACTTTTTATCCTTGTTGTACTATTACTTTTTATCTCAGTGCCGTTATGCTGACATTACACTGTAACAGTTCTTATATTTTGCATTCTGTTTCTCAACTTAATGTCATTATTTTCAATGTATTACATGCTATCAGGTACAGAACACAGACAAAAGAGTCCCTGTTTAACAAATAAAGAAGTAAAATAAATAACATTTATTTCCAGATATTTCCTTTATCAGGTTCAAGTCACAGGAAAGGCAGGATCTATCCCAGAATTCAAGTTGTGCAAAGCAGAGAACTGATGCTGGACAGGATGCCAGTCCATCACAAGGTGCACACATCCTACCTCACACTGTGCACAAACTTATAGGCAATACAGAAGAGTGGCAATTAACTTAGAAATCAGATTTTGGGATGTGAAAGGAATACTGCAGCAATATGAAAAAGCATAAAGAAGAAAAATACACTGCACATTTCTCACAACAGATTCTCACAGGCACAAAAAAATACAGGCCCTCTGACCCTCAAACTAAGGCCTAAATTTGAGATGAATAAAGCAAACTTGGAATCCTATGTACCAGTTATGCAAGAATGCATAGCATATATTTTAATTTAGGTAAAGAACTGCTAAAAATGCAAACTTACCTGATGCAATAGTGTACTCCTTTGTGTGGTTTAAGGCTGGTGAGCCAATGTAGAAATAGGAGTGAATTCCAGGAACAACAAATGTCACATTTCCAAAATCTGTGGAGCCTTTGAATTTAAAATAATACAGAGAATAAATTGATGCTATCAAACTAGAACTGTTTTATCAGCAGTAATACAGCATATACAATTTCCATGACAGTGGTATCTAGAAGTGAAGTCTTCCAAATGAAAACACATTAATATAAATATCAGTTAGCAACCATTAGAACTTTAAAACAGAGCGATTTATTAATTCATAAATACCTGCATCACACACTTTTTCCCAATGACCCAGCATCTAGAACTCTGAAATACAATACCCTAACTAGCTAGTCGAGAACTGGACCACCGGTTTTCAAGATACCATACTTACAGTTTTGACATTTACAAAATAAAAATTAAGAATCATTAAGATGCTTTCCAGTTACAATTCTAATGCAAACATTTGCGAGCATATCATTTTATGTTAAAGGTTACAAATAGTCTGTAATACAGTACATCACTAAAAGGCTGACAGAGAGTGAACCCAGTAAAATTAATATCAATGCAATAGTCCCTGGAGTTATGTTTATGTTCAAGTTTATCCAACTCTGGACAACATCTTCAGGTGCTGAACAGTAAGAAGATTCAAATAACCCACGATCACTCGCTGAATAACTGTATGGCAATTTCATTAAAAGTTTCATTACGGGCAGCTTAACTGTGCATTTCTGTTGTGCTAATTCGATTTTTATGTGGAGCTTTAGTGTGCATTTGTGTAGTGTTAATACAACAAACATGACTAAGGTTAACTGTGCATTTGTGAAGTGCTAATGTAACATGTATGTGCTACTTAAGTGTGCATGTATGTAGTGTTAATACAACATGTATGTGCAGCTTAACTGCACATTTGTGTAGTTTTAATACAACATGTATGTGAAGCTTAACTGTGCATTTGTGTAGTTTTAATACAATACACATGTGCAACTTAACTGTGTATTTGTGTGGTGTTAATACAACATGTATCATGATGTATGTGCAGCTTAACTGTGCATTTGGGTCTTTTACAAGTGGTCACGTGCTACTAGCTTATGGCTGATTTGCTTAATCAGTCCTATAACCTCTTACATGGGTTGCCCAGAACCCTAACTCTAACCCTAAAACTACTACCCAGTCCTTAACCCTAACCGTAAAAATCCTTCTTCCCTAACCCTAATCTCAAACCCTACATCCTAAACATAAGTTCTCCAATCTCTCCTTAAGCCTAAACTCCCTAGTTGATCCCTAAATCTAAATTCCCTTACTGCTGCCTAATCCTAAACAATTTAAATCACCCTAAACTTAAATTCTCTGCTCCCTAAACCTAAATTTTCTTATAGACTGTGGTATGTGAGTACCCCCATACAAGGTCACTTTATTCTTGTGCTTTGCTTTTGTTGATGTGCACCTTGACCCTTACTGTGGCTCACTCCCTCTTCAAAGCCAAACTTGAAAAGAACTTTGGATACCTCTTAAATGTCCCCAATTTTTAGGACATTCCTGACTTTGTTCATGTTATTTTTTCACTATTACACATCTATCACTTTCTGTGAAATGAATGAGGCTTAAAAGTCAAATACTGCAGTCACAGATTTCTTCTTTAAAAATAAAGAATATCAAATAAATACAAAAAGTCTCTTTTGTGAGTATAGTTCATTTTTACTCAGTTTTATAAGCCATGCACATGAACCACAAGATAAAATGCTGGCGGATAAGTGAGCTTAAGATCTAAGCAATGGAATTTATACCTAGAGTCAAATAATTAACAGAAGTTCATCCCTGTCATTCAGGCTACTTCCTGATAATTATTAAAATAGCAAGTACTTTTCCTTCTTTCCAACTGTTTCATTACACAAACATTATGTACACTTGCACAAATTCCAAGAAAAAAAATGTAAAATGTGACTCAGTGATATGGGGGTTCCAGTTCTGGCACATGCAGTGTTTTTTTTTTTTTTTTTTTTAAAGTTTCTGTTGAAATGTTGACATAGGCAATCATCCAAGCAAAGCATTAAGTTAGAAACAAAGCTATATGTATGCAACAAGTCCATGACGTAGCTTACTTTGTGCAAATCAGTACTGGCAGTCCGGCCTGTGCAGGGCACCTATTGTATTTTCAGCCCTACCTGACAGTTGATACAGAAATAATATTGTGCTGTTCCATCCAAATATATGACAAGAGGAAAGCAGATACATAAAATCTGCTGGAAACTTAGCCGAGTGAAACTGAAACTTTAATATCTCAGGACACAGTGGTGCGAAGGAGGATTTACCCCATGTGCAAAGTGTTAGAGGGGCACAAAGTGCCAATACTGATCTGTCTTCGGTGCATATTGGTTGGTAAATGCTGCTAATGCATTTGTGGCAATACTGCAGCTCTTCATATATATTATAAACTTGAGCAAACAGTCTGCTACAGTTTAAAGTAAAGAAAAGACCTTTTGTTTTGCAGCAAAACTGAAGTGTTGCAGTACTCTGTGTGCAGTTCAAACTGTAGAAGACTGACTGCTACAAATGTAGCAAGCTGTTTGCTACAGTTTAAACTGAAAAAAGACCTTTTTTGTAGTAAAACTGAAGCACTGGTATTACATGCAAGAAGAGGTTTTATTTCTTTTAAGGGACTACAGATCGGGGGATGGCATCAGGTGCAAACATAGCTAGCTATGCATATACCTGAGTTTAGTAAAGTCCCTGCAGTTAAAAGAGAAAAACATGTTAAATCAGAATGTATTCATTACACAGGTCAGGATAAATCAAAATCTGACTAAAAGTGATTACATGTTGAAAACTAGAATTGAAAATGGAAATAACTTATTACTAACATACACTTTCCTCCGTATGGATAAAGAGAAAGTATTAGTCCATTTCTATCTTGCAGGAAGAATTGCACCATCTGGCAAGTGCAGAATCTGTTAATCTAGACATTATCATATTTTCTGGTGATTTTAATGCTAGGAGTGTCCAAACCCATTCACAGATTATTAGACTTTACAAGGCAGAGTAACTCTCTTGACCATAATCACCTTACTAGCACCCATTATCACATGGCGCACAGGAAGGCAAAACAAGTCAGGCCAAGGACGAATTTATGGGCATCCATCCAGTTGTTAAGGTTTTGCTTTAAAGGAAGAGTATTACTCTGTTTTATACATAAGAAAGATTATTACATAGACGGGTAAAGCACCGAGTTAATAACTATTTCCTCTCCAGCTTGTCTTATTTATTTGTTGATGGAGATTCAAATCCCCACTTTGAGTGGTTGTGGAGCCATTTGCTTTGTGGAGGAATAGGAGATGAAGACCCACTGGATCCTTAACAGCAAAGAGCACCAGACATAAATGAGCTTGTAGAAGATGAGAACAGTTCGAGTGTAACGATAGTCTGTCTTAGTAGCTGAGGGGCATTACCCCGGTGATCTTTTTAGTTGGGAAACTCTGGGGTCATTCTAACTACATGACATTTAGAGAAAATGCATCCTAAAATAGGCTTTGTATTCTATATTTCGCATGATTAGGGTAGAGTACACAGAAATTAAAACCTCTTTTGACCTGGGTGAAATGCCTTCAGTTCTTAACTGGGCTAGATATATGAATTTTCTAATATTGCTATACTACGTTTGAATATAGGAATCATGTAATTAAGTAAGCACCATGTTCAATAACAGCCCCGCATCAGGCTTTGTGCCCACTGAAGGGTGCACAGCAACAGTTATCCCACTCCACAAAGGAGAAGCCACCACTGATCCCGGGAACTATCGACCTATTAGCCTGACGAGCCTGGTCTGCAAGGCCATGGAACGTATCATCATGGAACTCATAAACAAAGACATTGGTAACCTCTAAACTCTGGATCCCACCCAGTTCAGGTTTGTGAAAGGCAGATTATGCCTCCTGAACCTGATCGACGTCTTTGAGGCAGTCACCAAAGCTGTAGATGAGGGTAAGGTGGTTCACACAGCCTATCTTGACCTCGCCAAGGCTTTTGACACCATCCCCCATTCTGGAATTATAGCTAAACTCACTAAACTAGGTATAAATCCCAACGTCACAAGATGGGTTGCCAACTTGCTCACTGACAGAACCCATACTCTAAAAGTTGCAGACTCCAAATCTGACCTCAAAGCAGTGACAAGTGAAGTACCACAGGATTCCGTCCTGGGACCGCTCCTGTTTGGTATCTACTTCTCTGAAGTACAGGCTAACACAGAAGGCCTCTGGCTAATGAAGTTCGCAGATGACTGCAAACTAGGAGCCATAGTCAAGTCCCCAAATTATGTGGGCATCCTACAGAAGGGCCTCACTGAGACAGATGCCTGGTGTCAGAGCCATGGCCTCAAGCACAATGCCAAAAAGTGCAGTGTCATCCCCTTTGGTAAAAACTCTGTACCCATGAACTACCACATAGGCAGCAATCTACTTAACACCGAATGCGTAATAAGAGACCTTGGGACCCAGGTGGACAGTAGTCTCTCCTTTGATAGTCACATCGCCACAGTAGTCAGGAAGTCCTTCTATGTGGCACACCTCATCATAAAAGGGTTCTCATCCAGGAAAAAAGAGGTCATTGTTCCCTTCTACTCATCACTCATTAGACCCATTATACAGTACAATGCCTCTTTTGGAATGCATCTCACAAGACATCTGCAGCAGCTGGAAAGGCTGCAGAAGTACCTCACAAAGAGGATTACTGGCCTCAAACAAATGCCCTACAGTGCCTGCCTCAAAAAACTCCAGCTTTACTCCGTAGCATATCGCCTACTCCAAGGTGATCTCTGCCTAACATATAAAGCTATGTCAAACACAGAGCTGTTGGACATGCTACACCTAAAGAAATCCCAATCCCTCCAAGCTACATGCCCTAGGGACCTAAACCTTGTCACCACAATAAACAGGATACGCTGGAGGGATAGATTCCTGTCCCAGAGACTTCCTATACTCTGGAACAAGCTACCCATCTATGTCAAGCAAAGTTCTTCATTAGAAATATCTTGATGAGTGGATGGGAAATAGGAAATACATCCCGGGGATCACTTCTGTCTCTCTGCTGGACAGTGGCACAGGAAAATAACTTTCTTGGGTGGCGTAAGCTATGGAACCTTGCTGGCTAGACTTACATAGACCCTTCGGCTGACAGCCTAGTACCTACCTATGAACCTATAACAAGATATATGAAATGGTATCAGTCTAGAGTGAGGTGCTACCCGCACTCTGAGGTACCATTGAGATTTGTTTAACAAACATGACAGTGCTGGGCTTCTTTGCAAATACTTTAAGCCTGTTTCAAATGCATCACTGCTGTGTATAGGTTACAGCACTTTTGTTTTAGGTTAGGTCACAATTACATATGTAACTATAAATGTATTCTTCTGAATAAGCACTCAGGTCAGGGCAAGAGAGAACATAAGATATGAAAATTAGCAGACGTAATAAGATGACATAAAACTTTTCAAAGACATCTTGTCAACCCGAGTGGTACTGTTGGAGTGTAAGAATTACTACTAAAATAGGTTCAGTAACTTCCCTTTTAACACAGACACACACACATATATACACACAAGCATACACAAATGCACACATATATATGAGAATGTATAGCAATACTTTTCCTTTGTTACGGAAAATCAGAAGTGGATGTAAATTAGAAAATAGATTAGGAGAAAAGATAGAAACCTTAAGGTATAACAGACTTAATATTAGAAAACTTCACCTACACACTTTGAAGATAGAAGACCTTAAAATACGATTATGCTTAAATAAGCTGAAGTTATTTCCCCCCTGTGTTCTCACTTCAGTGCTTAACACTATAATACATTATCATAATAAAAACGTAAGATAACAAAAACAGCTTGGTTTGATAACAATGTATACATTTAAAGGGACAAAATAGGAGATGAATTAGAAGACGGCTATTGCAAAGGTCACCTTTACATATGTTGATTTGTTTTTAAAGAGAAAACAGTACAAACATATGACTGTAAATAAAATGAGCTTTTGGAATGACAACGGGAGAAATTATAGTAATTTTAAACAATAATCTATTACTGTTATCTTTGATAGCATTAAGTGGCTTGCCTATTATCAATAGAGACTTTACAATTTCAGGGACAATGGAACAGCCAAGTTGGAAAGGAACAATAATTAATTTAACAATAATTAATTATACTGCAGTGTCACTCTGAGCAAGTCACTTAATCTGACACTGCTTCATATTTGTCACTGAAAAGGGACACCCAGTCAACAAACTAAAAAAAACAATTAAACATTTTTTAATATCCTCAGATGCAGAAACAGTTTTGTAATAGGTGTACATGATAAAAAAATCCTTAGTAGAAATAAGTAAATGATGTACATTTAGAGCACAGGACAGAGCAGGCAGAGATCATGCCCTTTCAGTTCAAGAAACATCTAGAATGGGATTACTTCTCAGACTCATTGAAAGACAACATAATTCCACCAATGTATCAATAAGGGAATCCCAATAATTTATGAATGTATCAGCAAAGTAACTTTATTAGACAATTCATGAACAATTTTACTGCATTGTTACTAGATGATTTTAAATGTACACAGCTGGAAATTAAAATTTTATGAATCAGTTCTGCTTTAGAGAAAAAAAACTCAATACTAGATCGCTTCATAATTTAGCACATTTTACTGAAATACATGGAAGTAAATCAGATAAATTATACACCTTATTTATCAATTTAACATTGCCACTTCATATTTTAAACCACAGTAAGTCATAGTCTAGAATGAAAAGAAAAAAGTTCTGGTGCAAGAATTACTAGCAATTGCATTAGCTTTATATAGATTCAATTAGCCCAGACTTTAAATATCAGTGAAAGGGTATCTTACCATGAGATTTGAAACTAATAAAGCTCTTAGAGCAAGGGTATCTTTGACAGCTATCGATTTCTTACATATACAGCCAGGCTTTTCAATCACCTAGAGAACTTCAGGGGGGGGGCAGTCAATATGCAAGGCCAATTAAATCACATGACTGGTTACAATGATGATTTAAGTTTAGACACAAGTGCGTATACTTTGAGGAAAAAGGTTAGTTGTATACAAGTACATATGACCGACCACACATTATTTTATACTGAATACTGAGAAAAAAGTCAAGGCTAATAATAAAAAAAAAAAAAAAAAATCAAAAGTGCAACGTTACAGTCAAGGGATTAATTCCGGGACAGTAAAGTTTCATAAATATTTAGGTATCATCTCTTCAGTTAACAGGAAATGGAGAAATCATCTAAATTACAATAAAATATAAATCCAAAAGTCTACATATGTGTTACATTGTCAAGGTATCTCCCAAGAAGGAATTACATTACTACTTTTAATAAAGATGGCCGAGGCTAGAA
Organism: Protopterus annectens; assembly: GCF_019279795.1. NCBI lineage: Eukaryota > Metazoa > Chordata > Ceratodontiformes > Protopteridae > Protopterus > Protopterus annectens. The sequence goes on along the minus strand of NC_056725.1, from coordinate 1,379,867,095 downwards.
TGCATCCAGTGATTACTCATGGGGCAAGAATATAGCCTGACCACACACGTGTGTGTCTATTTCATAAAGTAAATCATGTGGTGAGAAAGGATTTAATATTGCTAGTCCATTTTCTATAGTTATATCTAAAGCATGGATTAGGGCTGGTACAGGAGGTTACCCTATCTTATTTAAAGATTTGACAACTTGGAGTAAGAAGATTAGAAAAGTACAGTTGTGTACACTTGCCATAAATTTAGATATTCGAGTGTATTCACTGTTGCAGTCATCACACTTGGGTTATCCTGCCAGGGGTAGCCCTCAGTTAGCCCGAATACCAGAGACTTAGCATTTCTGCATCAGCCACTGTCACTTCAGAACTGCCGTCAGGTCGTCAGTGGTATAAAAACAGGAAGTCGACGCCATTACATCAGTTTTTCTTGCCCCAAATGTCAGGAGCCCCCAAATAGGGAGCTAAGTTATGGTGGAAAAACACCACCAGTAAAAAGAAAACACCAATAACCCTGTAAGGAGTGAGGAAGAGAGAAAGAAAGAGAGACAAGGGGGATGGAGGGTGGAAAACCAGGACTGCAACAGTGAATACACTCAAACATATACATTTATGGTAAGTGTACACAAGTGTACTATATTCTTCGTGTTTCACTGTTACAGTCATCACACTTGGGTTGATTCCCAAAGCTGAGGAACGGGTGGAGGTATTCAAGAAGAGTTGGGGCTGGCTAGCATGTTCTGCAGGACTGCGATTGCAAAGCCCGCCCTGGATTTGGAAAAGATAGGCAGGTGGTAATGCTTGGTGAAGGTATGAACAGAACTCCAAGTTGCAGCTTCCAGAATGTCCCTAGTAGGGACTCCTCTGAGAAAGGCTGTAGATGTTGAAGTTGCCCTAGTGGAATGAGTTCTGACCCCCTGAGGGGGTGGTTTCCCGTGGTGTTTGTAACAGAAATGGAAACAGTGTGCTATCCATTTGGAGATGGTTTGTTTTGATATGGCCTTGCCCTCTGCCCCTGGTGCAAAGCTGACTAATGGTCAGATTTCCTAAAGGGCTAAGTCCTATCCAGGTAGGATCTGAGCTGTTTGTGCACATCTAAAGAGTGCAGTATCCTTTCCCCCTTACTTTGAGGATTAGGGAAAAAGGTGGGCAAATGGACAGATTGGTTGAGAGCCACACTAGACACTACTTTAGGGCATAAAAGTGGGGTTAGTCCTGAGGAAGACCCTGTCAGCATGAGAAATAATGAATGCTTCCACAGCCATAAGTACTTGTAGGTCAGACACTCTTATAGCTGAAGTGATGGCCAGAAGCAAGGCTGTTTTCCAATAGAGGAATTTTAACTCTGCTGACGCTGTAGGCTCAAAGGGGGGTAGCATAAGCTTTTCCAACACAAATTTAAGGTCCCAAACAGGGACAGGGGCTCTTCTTGGTGGCCTTAAGTTGTTAACCCCTCTCAGGAACTGCTTGATGAGAGGGTGTGAGAAGAGAAGTGTCTCAGTGCTGTAATGAGCAGAGATGGCAGAGACATGGATCTTAATGGAAGGGAAGGATAGGTCCCTGTGGAGTAGGTCTGCTAGATAATCCAGGATGAGAGGTAAGGATGGCTGTGCTGGATCCGCTCCTTTAGTGTAGATTCAGGAACAATACCTTTTCCACTTGTCAGCATAGGATTTTTTTGTACTAGGTCGTCTGGCTTCACGTATGACATCCAGTACCTGCTTGCTTAGGCTGGCCAGTGGAAGAGAAGTCAAGGAATAAGCCAGGCTGCAAGGTTCAGGGTCTGCAACTGTGGATGCAAGAACTGACCCCCCCTTCTGAATCAGGAGAGTTGGGATCTGGAGGAAATGCCATGGAGACAACAGTGACAGACTGTGCAGTAGTGGGTACCAGTGTTGGCATGACCAGTGTGGGGCAATCGGGATTACCCTTGGTCTTTCCTACCTTATCTTGAGTAATACTCTGGTAAGAGGAGGTAGAGGGGAAATGCATAGATTGAGAGGTTTGCCCACTGGAAGGATAGGGCATCCACTTTCCAGGCGTTGCTGTGAGGTTCCCTAGTGCAGAATTTGCTGAGCTGGTGGTTGTAGTGGGAGGCAAACAGGTCCACCTTCGGGGTACCCCATTTCTGGGTCATATGGCTGAAGGTGTTGTGGTTTAATTGCCACTCGTGTGGGTCTAGGAGATTTCTGCTTAGGTTGTCTGCCAGAGAGTTTTGGTTGCCTGGCAGGAATTGAGCTTGCAGGTGAATATGCATGGCTAAGGCCGTGCTCCACAGGGTTATGGTTAACCTGCAGAGTGGGTAAGAGTGGGATCTCCCCTGCTTGTTGATGTACCACATCAGTGTGGTGTTGTCGGTTTTGATTAGAAGAGGCCCTGGAGAGAGTAGGGATCTGAAAGCTGTCAGAGCATGCTGAACAGCTAGCATCTCTTTTTGGTTGATGTGCAGATGAATCTGATTTGGGCTCCAGTGGCCCTGAATGCACCTGCCGTCCAGATGTGCACCCCAGGCATAGTCTGATGAGTCTGTGGTTAGGGTATGGGCAGTGAGGGGTTGTGTAAAGGGAAGCCCCTTGTGGCTGCATGCTGCTGCCCACCAAAGGAACTCTTTCCTTAGACAAGGTGTCATAGTTATGATAGTTGCCAGGTCCTGAGAATGTTGGCACCAAAGGCTTAAGTACCACTGAAGTTTCCTCATATGCAGTCTGGTATATGGAATTACTAGAATGCAGAAGGCCATGAACCCTAGGGCTTGCAGGATTTTCCTTGCGTATAGCTGGGTTCTGGGAATGCCATCTGGGATGACAAATGGCAGGTGCTGCAACAGCGGTTCCTGACTGTCTTCCTGAATCAGGCAATTTGAATATTTCTCTGTCTGCAACAGTCAATGGCCGGAGCCAAGCATTTTGTGAAAACTGTGGCAGCAGTGGATAAGCCAAAGGGAAGTGCAGAGAACTGATAATGCATAGATCCTGTCCTGAAACGTATATATTTTCTGCAGGCGTCTCTGAAGGAGATGTGCAGACAGGCCTCCTTTAGGTCTAGGGTGGCTAATTAGGCATCTTTGGACAGCATAGGGAGGAGCATTTTAAATTTTGGTACCACCAGGAAGGTGTTTAGAATGGAAAGATCTAAGATTGGGCACCTCTAAGATTCGGAGCTAGGTGCCCTCTTTTCTGGGTACCAGGAAAAGTCTGGAATAAAAACCTTGGCCTATCTGTTCTGTAGGAACAGGCTGAATGGCCATTATGGAGAGCAGGGACTGAACTTGGTTTTGTGCCTCTGCCCACTGGTTTGGAGGAAGGTCTGGGAACCCTTTTGGGGGTTGGCAGTGTGTGGAAATAAAATTTGTACCCCTGGGATACTATGCTGAAGACCCATCAATCGTTGGTGATGGAAGTCCAGTTTTCTGCATGGTGGGTAAGTTTCCCTCCCAGGGGCACGAGCAATTGGGCAGAAGTGAGGAGTTGAGAAGTCATTGTGAATTATTTCCATAAGGGGGTGGCTTAGCACTCCCTGTTTTAGAAGTGGAGGTACTCTCATTGCTTAGATCTCTGCATATCCTGAGACTGTAGTCAGGGGGGGGGGGTCTGTTTCCCCTAGGCCTAGTTTGAGGTGGCCTTGAGGGAGCTGGCAAGGAACAATGTTTTGAGGGGCAATGCCTACTGAATCTTGGAGGCTGCACTTGCAAAAAATCTTTGACTGTCTGCATAGACTTAGCTTTTTCTTCCATCTTTTTTAAAACTCTCTTCTGCTTTGGTACCAAACAGATTTTCCTTGTTCAGAGGTGCGTCCATTCATTTTGATTTGACATGGTGGTCTGGCAAGGTCTGCTCCTTAAGTCAGGCATACCTTCTAAGTATAGAACCTGTGGCTGCTGCCCTGCAAGATGTTTCTAGGGCGTCAAACCCACAATGCAGGTTATGCTTGCTGACTTGGCTTGCAGAATGTATAAGCCTCCTGTAATTCTTTATTTTTTGCACAGTCAGGGAAGGTAGATAATTTTTGCTTAATAAGTTCCATAGTATGTTGCTGGTATTTCAGCATGTGGAACTGACAATTTAATGCTCTAATGGCAGGAGTTGCAGAGGTTTATACTTTTTTACCCCATCTGTCTAAAGTTCAGGAATCCCTGTCTGAAGGGGTGGGATTCTTAGTTGTAGTTGCTTTTATTCCTTTAGGCTCTTGGGAGATGACCTCTGGGTCAGCAGTAGGATTTTTGAAGAGAAATTTGTGTGATCAAGGACTCTGTAGTACCTGTCAGGTTTCCTGGGAGCAGGGGGTAAGGTATCAGAAGTTAGACTGGATTCCATAAAGACATCATCCACAACATCCAGAACAGGAGGGATATCTAAGGGTCTGTGCTGTGGTAAATCTAAAAATTCCCCGAGTTTCTTTTTGGACTGAGGATAATCCTGGCATTCCCAATGGAAATGCTCTCTCAAAGTATGTAGTGTTTCACCAAAAGAAAAATCCTCTGGAGGGGAGGCAGAAGGAATGGATTCCTCTGCATCTGAGTCCTCACAGGTAGATAAGGGCATGTCTTCAGAATCCGAAACCTCAGAGTGGTCGGATTCTTGGTCAGATAAAACTGCTGGGGACAAGTCTCATTTTCCTTTAGCAGGGGAAGGCTGGCTTCCCCTAATTAGCATGATAAGGTCTTCCGCCATTTTAAGCATCTGTAATTGTGGCAAGGAGGCAGGCACTTGAGTTAGAGAAGTTGTTTTTTTAGGCATAATGCATTCTTTTGGCCTTAGAAACGTGGTAGTTTTAGAAAGAATTGAAGACACAAAAGAAGTCGTCAGTTTGTGTCGAATATAAGTAGTGTGAAGAACTCCCTCAAAAGCCGGTGCGGCTCAGGACCCATCCAAGGTAGAGACATCTGCAGGTTTCAAAGTCAAAGAAGAGTCTCACGGCATACCGGACTCCGAACGGGTCTCAGTAGCAGCCTGCAAATCCATCGAAGCGGGCATCAAGGGCTGCGAAAGTGCCTCATTGAGTACTGGCAAACTGGCAACTAAGCATCGTCGGCGGTTTTGGACCTGTGCAGTCTCTCTCTGTCTTTATCCTTACATTTTTTGGAAGATCGGTAGTCAGGTGGCTTACCGAAGCCATTTCGGAATACGGAGATTGAGAACAAAAGTATTTAGCTACAATGAGAGCCCAACGATGAATAGTTTGGGCATTGAACAAAGCACAAAACCGGCAGTGTGGTACGTCGTGGTCTGGGCCTAAACAGGTGAAGCAGTAAGAATGGAAATCTCGGTGTGGTATTTGCTTTCCACAGGCGAGACAATTGTTAACTTTTTCTGACATTGGAAAGAGCAAGAAAAAAGGATCCCCAACAGGGTACTTAGCTTTAGAAGACTTCAACTTCAATTTCGGAAACAAAAAACTCAGGAAGTGTCTGACCGGCACTTGTGCGAACTGCTTCTGGCTCCTTGGCAAGAAAGACTGATGTAATGGCGTCGACAGCCTGTTTTTATACCACTGACAACCTGACGTCAGTCCTGAAGCGACAGCAGCCAACAGAGAAATACTAAGTCTCTGGTATTCGGGCCGACTGAGGGCTACCCCTGGCAGGATAACCCAAGTGTGATAACTGCTACAGTGAAACACGAAGAACATCTAGTCTCTGCAAAATTAAAAAAAAAACTTGCTTGGAAAGAAAAATAATATCAGGAGAAGGAAACATTCAGAACAAGTTACACCAGTAAGAAACTTAAGAAAGATTATGAGCCCATATGGGTTCAAGCATTTAGAAAACCAGAGAAAAATATACTAAGCCCTCAGTATATTCCACTTTTTAAGAAATCAGTTGGAAAGGGTTAAGAAATGGTAGCTATTCAAAATACTCAAGTCTGTTGTCATCTTTTTTGTGAGATATCTGAGTGATGGAAATAATTTGCAATATATTTCATGTCAAAGATCTAGAGATTTGAGAGCTACCTCTATGCATTATAACTTTGAGATATGGTGTAGGAGCATATGGAGTAAAATTTTTAGTAATGGAGGAATCGGTAATGGTTATATGGGAGAAATGAAGGAACTCCCTTGCATCATGATTAAATGTCCTAAGTGAAAAGACAGACTAATTACTTTGTTCTTTTATTCAAATTATGGATCTATACTGACACAAGATAGAAATTAAATGCCTGCCTTCATTAGTTAGTTAGTTTAGTTTATCAGAGTAGGGCATTGCTTGAATTTTACCAATTTCAGGCCCAGCCAGGAGGAAGATTAAACAAAAGCATCAAACAGAAGTTCAGAACATAATCCAACAGGATAAAAAAGTAAAAAGCAACAAAAATAGGTTGGCCAGGTAAAGTAACTAAATTGTTGAACAAATGACATATGCAATAAGGAAGAATACATACAGTAAGACAGAACATATTTAATAGTAATACATTTCTAAAGCTTGCATAGGTGTCCAAACAACAAAGAAGGATATAGACATAAATTATAGCACAACGGAGGACCCAAGAAAGGTTAGCAAATAGTATAGCAGAAGCTTGAGGATGGAAGCTAATAATTCATCAGAAGTTAAAGTCTATTTTGAACTCCAACTCAAGTGGTGTGTCCAAATATTTGATTCATTTTTTGTAAGGTAACTATTTTCTTAATGCATTTATAGTGATTGTTTGGAATTAATGTGTGTATTGCAAGTGATAATACCTTATTTACTAATTACCTGACTTCTTTGGGGGATACTTAAGTACATAATAGCACAAGTGTAAGTACAGTAACAGAATCTTGGTAACCAAAGGAAAACAGAGAAAAGACATACAAGGTGACTATATCTGGAATAAGGGTGGACTAAGGTGAAATGACCAAGATCATAAAAGATTCAGTGCAGATGATATCATAATGGACAGTACTGACATGAAAACAAACAGTGTTAAAATGCATTCCAAATCAGCAAAGATTATTACTGGTGTGTAGAGACTATCAACATCAAAGGACATACGCACACACACTATATATATATATATATATATATATATATATATATATATATATATATATATATATATATATATATATATATATATATACATATGGTTTCACTTCAGAATCCTGAAATATCACAATCCTGAATTTTAGTAATCTTCATCATCTGAAAGCCCATAACCCTGAAAACTCAAAATCCTGAATCCCAAAAGACTGAAAACACACAGGATACATATATTGACTATAGAGAACACAAACCAGATTACATTCCACCAAATATAAGGAGGGGGGCAAGCCCCCCTGCGCCCCCACACCCCTTGCTATTTAAATATATCAACTCCAAGATCACACTTCACTACACTATCATGAGTTATGTTGTAGTATAGCAAGTTGTATGTTTGCCATTTTTTTCTGTGGAGTGCAATCTTTTTATATATTTAATTAGCAGGGGGTGCAGGGGGGATTGCCCCCCTGCCCATACTTGGTGAAAAGCGCTATTCTTTGTCTTGTATGCGTTTCTCTGTGTCCTTATGCTGGAATTTTGTCATTTTTTGTGATTCAGAATTTTGAGTTTTCAGGATTTTGAGTTCAGGATTATGATATTTCAGGATTCTGAAGTGAAACTATATATATATATTTATTGTTCAGAGCTAAAATAAACAATGAAAGTGACTATAGTTGGTAGTATGAATCTACTAATTGTGAGACAAATTATACCACCAAGGAAGAAAAAGACCAAGATAGCTCTTAAATTTGTTAATACAAAAATAACTTTAAAAATGCCATGGAATATGCAATGAAATGAGAGACTATATTAGAGGTCGTATGTATTACAAATGTCATTATATTTTATGGCAGTATACAATAGTAATCAAATAATAATACTAGGACAGTACAAACAAGAACATAATTATATAATTGCAAGAAAAAGTAGATAAATGAAACAACACAAAATAAAGCAAAAACAACACGGGATTACAGAAAAACTATGTATAAATAAGTACATAAATTAGAAAATATAAAATAAAATCCTAACAAAATTGCATTGGGAAAATAGGTTAGGGTAAAGAAAATTACATGCAAAAAAATAAACATTTTCAAAGAAAAGCAGCTTGGGAGTTTATTTGTATGACAAAAGAATGTGCAATTAGAGTAAGGGTATAATACATATAAAAGGTTAACAGAAATGCAAGTCATTATAAGTTATTGTTGACCAAACTAAGGAAGAAAGACAGGTGAGAGAGAGAGGACAGAGGAGAGAGAGGAGAGAGAGAGAGAGAGAGAGTGAGAGAGTGAGTGAGAGAGAGAGAGAGAGAGAGAGAGAGAGAGAGACAAAGACCAAGAATCGTGAATATGTACTCTGAGGGACTGGTTACAAAGGAAAATTGTTGCTGTTCTTATCTGTCTTCACCAATACTAGAATGTAAACTGCTACTAGAAACAGGCCTTTGGAGATAAGCCAGGACCCAAGGTAAATGACATTCCCTGGACAAAGGGTAGATACATTCATATCTGCTTGCTGGTTTACTAGTTTACAGCCATGCTGTTTGAATGAACAGCTACGCAACGTATGTGAACACAAAAGATCAATATCTGCAGACCCAAAAGCACCATCAAATCCAGAAAGCTGATAAGAAGGTACGATTTCTACCTGCTTCAGTGGTGTAGAGGGATAAAGCCCTGACTACAGCCAACCCATGTTTGATTAGTGGCTTGGGAGACTGATGAAGCAGCAGGAAAGGGAGGGTACTCAATACGCTTCCTTAGGGAACGCATGGCCCAAAGATGGGAGTTGCCTCAGATAGAATCAATGAGCATGTGGGGTGAGAAGAAAGAAGTGGATAGGGCATAAATGAAAAACACATGGACGGAAGCACAGATGAGCTGAGGAACCCCCAGGATGCCCTTAGGATAAGTCTGGGGGGGGGGGGTAGGAGGATGGCTAGTAAACCTAGCATGGACATAGGGCACTAGGGGTGGGCTGGAAAAATGAGGTCAGAGGGGACAAAAAAAAAAGATGGTAGGATTTCTCATTGAACCAAAGCACCTTTACAAAATGTCAGCTGAGATGCAGCACAGCCTAAGGTTAAAACATCCAAGATGGCTATAACACATGAGATAAGGTCTTAATTGTACCTTATGAAACAGTGCAGTGCATGGAAGAGAAAAAAAAAATAGGCATAGCCTTTTCTGCATTCTTCTGAGCCACAACAGGAGATTAGGACTTGTGACCACTGAAGCCACAATTCCCACTGAAGAATTCTCATGTACAGCCTTGTAAGTAGCATTATATGAACAACCACTGCCAAGAGTCCTGAAGAACTGAGGATTGCACTGTCTAAAGCTCAGCTGTACTGCAGTAACAGAAAAGCATACTAAAGATGTGCTAAAACCTAAACTATAGTACAGAGGATCAGCACATCCTGGTAGTCAGGTGTACCTTAAGAAAACTAAGCTGCAATGGGTGGGGTGGAGACTTGGCCTTAATGGCCATTATTACCAAAGACTTAAACACAGCCTTGATCTGAACCATAGCTCCCAACCATTCAGGTACAAATCTCAACCAGAATCAAGGACAAATCCAGAAATAATCAGGAGACTCTTAAAATATTAGTACTACTAACTTCAGATACTGACAAAATAATAGTATGTGAATAATTATTGTCATTACATTTTAAGTGCAATTCACAACCTTTCTTCCAAAAGTCACTAGTTTTAGGAGGGATTAAGAGGGACAGAGTTAAAATCTGAGCAAGAAATCATGGACATCCTTGAAAATCAGGGACAGTTGAGAGGTATGAGAACTAAAGTGTCTCTGCTATTGGCTACTACTAGAACCCATAGGTTCATAGGTAGGTATTAGACTACTGGCCCTGGGACCAATACAAGCCCAGCCAAAAAGGTACCCTGGCTTTTGCCACCCAAGAAAATTATTTTCCTGTGCCACTGTCGAGCAGAGCCATAGAGGTGATCCCCGGGGTGAATTTCCTATTTCCCATCCAATCATCAAGATTTTTCTTGAAGAGTGCTAATGAGGAGCTTTGTTTGATATAGATAGGTAGTTTATTCCAGAGTATGGGAAGTCTCTGAGACAGGAATCTATCCCTCCGGCATGTTTTGTTTATTGTAGTGACAAGGTTTAGGTCCCTAGGACGTGTAGCTCAGAAGGATTGGGATTTCTTTAAGTGGAGCATGTCCAACAGCTCTGGGTTTGACATAGCTTTGTATGTTAGGCACAGATCACCTCTGAGTAGGCGATATGCGACGGAGTAAAGCTGGAGTTTTTTGAGACGGTCTGTGTAAGGCATCTGTTTGAGGCCAGTAATCCTCTTTGTGAGGTATTTCTGCGGCCTTTCCAGTTGTTGTAGATGTCTTGGGAGGTACATACCAAAAGGGGCTTTGTACTATATAATGGGTCTAATGAGTGATGAGTAGAGGGGAACAATGACCTCTTTTTTTCTGGATGAGAAACCTTTTGTGATTAGGTGTGCCACATAGAAGGATTTCCTGACTACTGTGGCGATGTGATTATCAAAGGACAAACTACTGTCCACCTGTGTCCCAAGGTCTCTTATCACACTTTTGGTGTTAAGTATACTACCGCCTATGTTGTAGTTTATGGGAACAGAGTTTTTACCAAAGGGGATGACAATGCACTTTTTGGCATTCAGCTTAAGGCCATGGCTTTGACACCAGGCATCTCTCTCAGTGAGGCCCTTTTGTAGGATGTCCACATCGTTAGGAGTTTTGATTATGGCTCCTAGTTCACAGTCATCTGCAAACTTCGTTAGCCAAAGACCTTCTGTGTTAGCCTGTACTTCAGAGAAGTAGATACCAAACAGGAGAGGACCCAGGACTGTGGTACTCCACTTGTCACTGGTCTGAAGTCGGACTTGGAGTCTGCTACTTTCACAGTGTGGGTTCTGTCAGTGAGCCAGTTGGCAACCCATCTTGTGACATAGGGATTTATACCTAGTTTAGTGAGTTTATCTATAATTCCAGAGTGGGGGGTGGTGTTGAAAGCCTTGGCAAGATCTAGATAGGCTGTGTGAACAACCTTACCCTTGTCTACGGCTTTGGTGACTGCTTCAAAGAAGTCTATCAGGTCTAGGAGACATGAGCTGCCTTTTACAAACCCGAACTGGATGGGGTCCAGAGTTTGGAGATTACCAATGTCTTTGTTTATAAGTTCCATGATGATACGTTCCATGGCCTTGCAGACGAGGCTCGTCGGGGTAATGGGGTGGTAGTTCCCAGAGTCCGTGGTGGCTCCCCCTTGTGGAGTGGGATAACCGTTGCTGTGCGCCATTCAGCAGGCACAAAGCCTGCCCAGCTGTACACTTACAGATAGTGTCTGGTGATCCAGACAAAGTGTTAATGCTACTGCCATACCCTTTGTAAAAATTCTGGAAGCTGCAAAGAGACCAATTATACCCTCTAGCATGTTAAATGTTGGTTCCATTTTTGTACATTGTAATTTGCTTTCTTGGAGCTTTTCTCTCCAGGCCTCTACTGAAAAGGAGGTCTTTTTGGTCCAGCATGACTCCCTTGGTAAACAAATGCAAATGTGTAGAAATCTTTGTCAAAATTTTATGATCAAAGTACCACACAAAGGATTTGATAAAGGAGGCTCTGACACCCAGCTAATCCAACTGGAAGCTCACAAGATCTCTCAACTACGAAGTATATCAGCTCAAGGCAGAGTTGAGACTGGCAGTGGGAACACCACAAAAAAATGATTACATACATGGTTATGGTGGGTCAGAGAAGTAACACCCCGACCCCATGTGCAAAATGGGAAAAGGGGTTGAGGATGGATGGATGGATATGGTGAGTGAGAGTCATCCCCCATCCACAGACAATCAAGGAACTAGACAAACAGTTTACTACAGGAGAAACTGGTAAAGAGAAAATGCAGCCAGCATTTTCAGGGATCCCTTATCTATTAAACAGATTACATATTGGCAGTGACTAGCTTGGGAACATAACTTCTTTCGAAACAAGGGATGATATATTTAAATAAAATGGCTGACAGAATTCCCCACCCATAAACAATCAAGGTCCCACATAAAGTGCTTGTTAAATGAGACTCCACTGCAGAACTAACTCTTGCAATGGCTCTGGGAATTCTTTATCCATCAATCAGGTCAGATCAAGTCAAAGTGATAACATGCCCAGACAACATTGTGTGAGAGTATTTCCCCACCTACATACAATCAAGATCCTTGACAAAGAGCTTGTTAAAGGTCTCTATACAAAGTTAGTCCATCTGAAGATTTCTGAAAAAACCTATCCAGCAAGGTACAAGTATACATGTAATATACTGTCCTCTTATATAGTTTCTGAATAAAAACGCAAGGAAGCAAACGACCATACCTCTAATCTGTCCAGACGTTTGCAGAACATCCAGATTTTTGCCTCACATTTTTGGTCTGTTCCTCATGTAATTTGAAGTTTTATGGCAAATCGTTGAGGGGTGAAGTCATTAAATAATAACAGACATTTGAGTTTCATACTTTATATCCTTCAGAAAAATGCATGATAATGCAAAATCTGTCATTCTAGCAAATTTCTAAGATTATAAGAGCAATATTTAAAACCTGTCCCCGGAATTGGTCTTTTGTCCTCCCATTACTTATGGTTTTGTCCAGAATTCTTTCAATAATGGCTTGAGAGGTACACAGATGACCAAATCAAAATGTGTCAAAGTGCGAATGCAGGACATTTGCCTAGCTGCTGGTGTTTGTCCTCAGCCTATGTAGTAGTACCCCCCCACAAAAACGGCACATAACAAGTTGAGAAGCTCCAGTACTTTGGTACAGTAACTTATCGATTCCACAGTTAACTGCTGTTGACCCAGACTACAAAAACAAATGCTCAAATGCAAGACGCAACTGTTTCTAAGACCCTGCTTAATCTAAACAGTCTTAGTTGCAAAGTATATTATCTTTATATTACCTTTACATTTAAAAAAAAAAAACATTACACAAATTAAGTGAAGGCAGCCTACCTGCTGAAACTATCCCATTTCTTAAACTTGTGTATGCATGTCTATGCATATTTTTCTACTCAGGTTGGAATGAAGCATGATTTACTGTACTCCAAGCTCTACATCCACCCCACCTCATACAATATTAATAAGATTTCATGTGCCTCGCTGCTATTCACTGTACTTTTCTTCCCCACAGAAAAGTGGATGAATATTTACCAAAGGAAAAGAAATTAAAGAAAATAAATAGTGACTTAACCTTCCCTACATTTTAATTAGCCTACAGACCTACATGCCAGCAACTGCAAAATATAATCAGACTGGCCATATACCACAAAACAATTGTTATACTTTTACTATTATAACTACAAAGCTTTGACTGATTAAACCCTAACACAAGCGCACATGCATACTTAATCTTTATTCAAAAAAAGTTGTGTCTTACCATAACGTTCCATCTGTGTTGTCGATCTTCACTAATCCTTGACGGTGGGCTCAGTTCTGAGCTTTGGAACCGACTCAACCGTTTATTCCAGCTCGCGCTTTCCAAAATCTCGAGCCAGGCTCTACCCATACTGTTCCTCTCAAAATTACCTCAGATCGAGTTTGCCCAATATAGTGGTAGACATACCAGCAGAAATTTTAGTCAAAATAATGGATACAATAGTCAGAGACCAGATATGTGTTCTTCACATGAAGCTAGCTATAGAAAATCCAGTCCACTAAGAGTCTCAGGTTAGGCGAAGGAGGGTGGGAATGTCAAGGATTAGTGAAGATCAACAACACAGTTGGAATGTTATGGTAAGACATAAATTCTTTATCTGATGTTGTCAATCTTCACTCAGTCCTTGACAGTAGGACAGAGTCCCCAGCTACTTTAGTCTTAGGAGGTCTCACGGAAGAATATTCCTATGCACCATCGAGCCGAATGATGCTCGTCCCCTCAAGACCTGATCCAATTTGTAATGAGTGATAAAAGTATGAGGAAATGACCAAATGGCTGCTACGCAGATATCATTCAAAGATGCTCTGGCATGAAAAACTGCAGAATTTGCCACTGCTCTCGCTGAATGGGCTTTAAATGGGTGTAAAATTTGGAGTCCTCTAGAATGACAGATGAAAGTTACGCAGTCTCTAAGCCATTTGGCCAAGGTAACCCTTGAAACTGGATTACCCAAACAGAGAGAGGAGAATGCCAGAAAAATAATTGGTCAGATTTTCTAAAATCCTTTGTTTTGTGAAGATAAAATCGTAATGATCTGTTGACGTCTAATAAGTGAAGGGCATATTCCCCTTATTAGAAACATTAGGGAAGAAGGCTGGCAATTAAAGTGTTTGGTTAATGTTAGATTCTGTGACAACCGTAGGTAAAAAGGTTGGATTCATCATAAGGGCAACCCTGTCCTTATGAAATATTAAATAGGGAGGTTTGCAAGATAAGGCCTGAAGTTCAGATACTCTTCTGGCAGATGTAACAGCCACCAAAAATAAAGTTTTCCAAGACAAGTCAAGTTGCTGAGAGTTTTGAAAGTGTTCACAGTTAGGGCCTGAAGAACTAAAGTTAGGTCCCAAGGAGGAATGGGTTCCTTGAATAGGGGTCTTAACATTAGGAGACCCATTAAAAATGCTTTACAAAGTTTGTGTGAAATTAGAGATGCCTCATTAAGACCTATGTGAAAGCTGGAAATTGCCACTAGGTGAGCTTTAATTGTTGAAGCAGAGGAAATAGATTGGTAAAGGGTAACTAGAAAATCCAATGCCTTATGAATGGGACTGGTACAAGGGTCTAGCCCATTGTCAAAGGCCCAGTTAGCAAATTTGTTTCCATTTATTTTGATACAGCTTCCCAGTAGAAGGTTTGTGATAAGTGACAATAATTTGTCAGACAGCAGAAGAAAGGGAGGGATGCCTGTCAATCATGGGAATTGGAGAAGCCATGCAGTGAGCTTCAGATGTTGGAGATTCAGCTGAACCATGCCCTTTGGATGAGACAGCAGATCTTGAGCTGGGTCCAGAATCCACGATATCTGAAGCAGATGAGGCCAAAGGAAGGGAAAACAAACTTGTCGAGGCCAGAAGGGGGCAATGAGGATTGAATTCTCCAACCTTTTGGCTTTCTGTAGAAACTAGGATATCAGTGGAGTTGGGGGGGGGAGGCAAAGAGGAGACCCGCGGGTCAACTGTGGGGACAAGCATCTCTGGGTGACTCCCCTGGGGGGGATTAGGGCAAAGTAACTGCTGCACTTGTTTAGGGGGATGCAAAAAGACTGCAGCAAGGCTGGCCCCAGTGACGAAAAATCTCCTTTGCCATCAATGGATTGAGAGACCACTCGTGAGGCATGAGGATGGTACTGCTCAGCTTGTCCGCTATCACATTGAAGCTCCCCAGGATGTGCGTTGCTGTGAGAAAGCAGTTGGAAGAAATTGCCAAACTCTGAGGGCTTCTTGACACAATTGGACATATTGGAATGCATGCAATGCTAACAGCACTGCCTTCATCTCTAGAAAATTGATGTGCAAGTTGGCCTCTAATCGGGACCACGTGCCTTGGACTGTTCTTCCAGATAATGCCCCCCCACCCTATCTGGGAAGTGTCTGTGGTCACTATGGCTTGGGGTTGGGGAAGAATGAATGGGCGACTCGAGAGAATCTGATAGGAGTGGAGCCACCACAAGAGATCCTGTTTGTAGCGATTTGTAATCAGGATTAAGTAAGACAATGCTAGGTACATCAGAGACCATTAGAAGCAAGTAGCTACTACAACATTCGCATGTGATACCTTGCTAGGGGAACAAGAATCATTGATGCTGCCATGGAGCCTGACGTTTGTAGGACTAGTCTTGCTGAAACCCTTTTGTTTCACAGAATTCGTCTGACTTGTGATCTGATGCATTGAAGTCTTTCTGGAGGGAGTGAGGCAATTCCTGAGGCAATGTTTAAATGGGCTCCAATAAATTCCAACTGTTGAGCAGGTTGCAACCTCGATTTCTTGAAGTTTATGGCTATGCCTACAGATGTACAGACATGTAGAGTATAGTCTCTTACTCATTCTGACGCCTTGTGGTAGCGGTAAGGAAACAGTCATCGAGATAAGGAAATACTCAAAATCCTAGCAGTCTGAGATGAGCTGCTACTACTGCCATGCATTTGGTGAACACCCTGGGGGCTGTGGTAAGTCCAAAGGGCAGCGCTCTGAATTGGAAATGATTGGCTCCCAGCCGGAAGCACAGATACCTCCTGGAGCTTTTGTCCATTTTTATATGGTAATAAGCAGCCTGATGGTCCAAAGAGCACATCCAATCACCTTTTTCGAAGAATAGAAGCATCGACTGTACCAAGACCAACCGGAATTTGGTTTGTTGAATGGCTTTGTTGAACTGGGTGAGATCCAATATGGGTCTCCAGTCCCCTGCTTTTTGGCCACTAAGAAGACCCTTGAGTAAAACCTGGATCCTGTTTGGTGTGGTGGGACTTTTTGGATGACTCTTTTGTCTAGCAGTCTTTGAATCTCTAAAGCTGCTGCTTCCCTGTGACTGGGTGGTATGTCTGGGAGTTTCTTCTGGGGTGATGGGGAAACTGATAATGGTATTTTGTAACCTCTGGATATTATTCCCTGCACCCATTTGTCAATAGTTAATGTGTGCCAGGCAGACTGGTGCAGAGAAAGT
This sequence comes from Protopterus annectens, assembly GCF_019279795.1. NCBI lineage: Eukaryota > Metazoa > Chordata > Ceratodontiformes > Protopteridae > Protopterus > Protopterus annectens. The sequence continues at coordinate 1,379,850,498 of NC_056725.1, read as the reverse complement.
CATCCCCCGACTGCCTCCAGAGGTGCTGGTAGGAAGTAACACAGAAAGATTCTCTGTGCCTCTGATTCTGAGTTCCATTTCTGCCTGGGGGGCATCTTCCATTACTCCCCCCTCTGCCTCAGAGAAAGTCTTTGCCACGTGAATCCTGGAAAGGCCCTCTGGATTTGTTTACACCATAGTCTCCCACTTCTCTGGTTCCTGCAGTAGGACATCTTGGGAGTTGAGAAACGTACGCCTATGGCAGAAAGGGACTTACCATCCTTTTAAATCTGGTAAAGTGTCTTTAACCTTGGGAACAAAAAGGGTAGATCCGTCAAATGGAGCGTTGATGAATGACGCTTTGAATGGCTCCGCAAAGTCGCACAAGCACATCCAGGAATGCCTTCTAATGGCTATGCCTGAACCTACTGCGATAGAAGTCTCTTCAGCTGCGTGAACAATCAGCCTCATGGACGAGTTAAAAACTGCATCAAGGGTTGCTAGCTGAGAGGTAGATTTTTCCCATACCCTTTCAGCCACTGCTCCTTCGGGGGCATCCAAGAGCTCCTTGATCAGATCCCTCTGTAGTCTTGTAAAGAGCACCATATAATTCAAGGAGCTGAGAGCAAAGGTCATTGAAGCATAAATGCGCTTTCTACATGTATCTAAAGTTCTAGACTCCTTGTTAGAAGGATGGATATTCAGACTTTCCTTGGCAAGTTCCCTTTTCCTGGCCATCGCTATCACCATGGGACAAACAGGCATTCCTTTGGACCAGTGAGACTCGTCCTTAGGGGCTGATAATATACAATCAGGCTTCTTGGGGATCGGCTCAATAGCATTGGGCATCTTCCAAGCCTGCTGAGCAATCAATTTAATGAGATCATCAGCAGGCAGAGAAATCCAAGAAGTAGAGGGCTGGGCAGGAAAAGCCTACACATATACTGACTCCTCTGAGGAAGGTTGGATGGGGAACCAGCAACCCTCTGTTCCGATGTCCCTGAAAAAAACATCAGGGGGTGACCTGGGGAAACCTTCCCCTTCATCAAAATCAGTATCTTCAGTGAAAGCCTCCTCCGGGAAGTCTAAGTGCTTCCTCTTGCACTTCTTCGCAGGAACTTCCTCAGGGGATGGTCCGGGGAAGTGTCTGAAGAGGAAACCACCAAAGTGGGTGTAGCCTAGGACCTTGATGCCCTCTGTCCTGAGGATGAGAAGGATGGTATCTCAGGTCGAGAGGATGTAGACAGATGTCCTGACAGGGATGGCAAAGACCGTGCGTCTTCAGTGGACAAGGTTCTTTTCCATGATTCAGAAGGCCGACCCCCCCCATAGAGGGATGGGGGAGCCCAGAACCAAAATAAACTCCTTTGGAACTAGGGTCACACCCCACAACAAGGAGGCAGCCTCTGAAACAGAAGCCCGGGTCAATGGTACAAAGGCCGAAGCACCAAGAGACATGGACAGCTCTAAAACTAAATAAATCGATGAATACAACCCAACCAGACAGCCCCGACACCAGGAGCACTCCGGTGCCAAAAACTCGGAGGAGCTCAAGGCAGGTCTCGGAACTGGAGAAGAAGAAGCTACAAGAACTGAGACAGTCGATGCCAGGAGTGTCAGAACCGGGAGCTCGAAAGACTCAATAGGAGTTGGAGGAGGAGGAAATGGGGGTGTCGTGGATTGTCTGGTTCCAATGCCAGTGTGGCTAGGAACAGAGGACAATCCCCTCGTTAGAATCTGATATACCAGTCTCAAAATGTTGGCTTCTGAGAGACTCTTAGTAGATCGGATTGAGGCAGTCGAAGGAGATATAGGCAGTCTGACTTCGACAAAGGGACTTGGTGGCTTATGTTTATAAGGATCATAGGTCGGTCAGTAACTTGTCCTAGGTAGTGGAGGCAGCTGTGACTGTTTCTGTACCGAGGGTGCTGTGGGTACCGAAGTAGTTGCTGTCAGCTCTGAAACAGTTTTGGGTGTCGAGCCAGATAAACTTTCTAGTGCCAAAGAGCTCTTCCATTCTGAGGTCAGTTTAGAGACCTTCTTGGACAGTTCTGATCAACTAGGAAGCGAAGAAGGTCTTTTTTTGGATGAAGAAGAAGAGCAAGATGAAGATGTGTTAGTATCAGTCCTAGACCCAGAAATGGCCTCTTTGAAATCAGAGTTGAGGAGTCCTTCAAGATAAGTTTATTCTTCCTCTCAGTAAGGGTACAGGCAGGGAACCCGTGACAAAATGAACAATCTTCCTGAAGATGAAGTTTTTCTAGGCAGCACATAAAGGAAAGCCTGTCAGAGTTGGGCATCTTACCCTTGCACTTCTGGCACCTTTTAAAACCAATGGTGCTTTTGAAGTTTTGACAGGTGAGAGCTGCTTTTCAGCCATAACAAAAGAAAAAAAGGGATGAAATCCAACACACACACACGGAAAGGAAACAGATAGTGATGAAGAAGATTTTTTTTTTAAACAATTCAGAAGGGATAAAAAGAAGAAATTACCTACAATGGTAATATATGAGAGTACCTAAAAAAGGTAATAAAGGAAGGAAATGTACCAACGATGGTACTTAAAGAGACTACCTATGGTAGAAAGATGAAGAGAAGGGAAACACAGTCACGCAAAGCTACGACAGGAGCAGGTAGATAGAAGATTTAAGAAGAAAATTAAGCAAAAATATGAAGATATAAAAACTTTGAGAGAAATAAATTTACTCAGTCAAGGCTCGAGAGAAGGATAAAAGTGTCTGACAAACGCAGCTGCAAATGAGATCTGAGGTAAGTTTGAGAGGAGCATTATGGGTGGAGCCTGACTTCAGAGTTTGGAAGGCGCTAGCTGGAATAAATGGCCAAGTCGGTTCCGAAGCTCATAACCGAGTCCTCTGTCAAGGATTGAGTGAAGATTGACAACATCAGATACTGAGATACACTAGATATATTTCCCATTCAACAGATATGGCTTAACAAATAATACTCTTCAAGTTTCAATAGTATTGAGGTCACCTCAACTAATATACAAAGGCATTTTGCCTTCCATTTTACAATCACAAACTAGGCTACTATTTCTCAAAAATAAGATATACCTCTAAAGTACTCTCTTAGCCTGCTACTGGTTGTACTGCTTCAGTTCGTGGCATACAGGAGACATCCAGCCCAGTCCTTGACTGCTTCAAACCACAGCCAATAACAACCACCCACTGACAACAAACAAATCCAACAACCTCAAAGCAGGGGACGATCAGCTTAAACTTTATTAACAAGTGGCCTATACTAGAAGTCTATGCAAAGCATTATTAACCAACCATTCTAGGACGAACAAGGGACCTGGCTCAAAGATGAGTACTGTGTTTTACAGTACAGTGAGTGGTTAAACCAATGTGACTGACAACTACAGAGCATATAGGAAGGGGTAATGCTAATGATAAAAATTCTCCATCTCTTCTCTATCTCTTCATCCTATTTTAACTAAATCTTTGACCCCAACAGATTCATAGCCTAATTTTCACAGCAGGAGGATGTACACAGTAATCCTAAAATTTCACTCCATTTTGCCAAACATAATTAAGAATTGCTACAACAAATTAACAGAGAGAAAAAAAGCTAATTATTGTAACAGCCTTCATCTGTAAATGACACAAACACACACACACACAATATATATATATATATATATATATATATATATATATATATATATATATATATATATATAAAATGTACAACATCTGATAGATCTACAAAATCTCTCAAACTGTCAACAGGCCCACTAGACCAAACCCAGACAAATAATCATACAATATTTCATATTATAATTACAAATGTCCCCAAAAAATACAAGAAAAATTCAATGACCACTGACCGGTATATCTCTGTCACTTAACTCCCCACCCCTAAAGTACCTCCACTCCTTTGTACATTATTTCCCTTAATACATGGAAACAACACTACTAGTAAAACTAAATGCCACAGACTGGAATTTGGTGCTACCATTCTAACCCAATTCTATAACATATTCACTCATATCCAGAGGAGAGTGTTCCCACTAAGAAAATGAAAACTGAGATTAAACACGTTTCGTGGGTTTCTACAGAAAGAAAAGTACAGTTTTGTACCTACCATAAATGTAGATGTTCGAAGATCCACATTGCTGCAGTCCTTACTTATGGGTAGTCCGCTGTCCTCGGTCGGCCCGAATACCAAAGTATTAGGCTGACGTCGGTCATGGGCGCTCAGAACTGACATCAGAGCGTCAGGGTATAAAAGCGCATGACCGACGTCATATCCTCAGTCTTTTCTTGCCCCAGATGTCAGAAGGCCCTAAAAAGAAAGGCCACAGCCCAAAAACAGGATACCTCCCAAAAACATGCCCAACAACAACCATCACCCAAACCATATTACCATGCCAAACTACAGAGGGGAAGGAGGGAGGGTAAATTGGACTGCAGCAATGTGGATCTTCGAACATCTACATTTATGGTAGGTACAAAACTGTACTATGTTCTTCATCTCACATTGCTGCAGTCCTTACTTATGGGTAGAATCCCAAAGCAGAGGTAAAGGGAGGATGGCAAAATCATAAAGCATTAGGGGCTGCTAAAATGCCCTGTAATATAGCAGAGGCAAATCCAGCCCTAGACTTAGAATAAAGAGGAAGGTGGTAATGCTTGGAAAAAGTATGTACTGAACTCCAAGTGGCTGCTTCCAAAATATCCTTTGTAGCTACCCCCCTCAGAAAGGCAGTAGAAGTGGCAGTAGCTCTAGTGGAATGAGGTCTGATTCCAGCCGGAACCTCCTTACAATGATGGGAATAACAGAAAGAAATACAAAACCCAATCCATTTAGAAATAGTTTGTTTTGAAACAGGTTTCCCCTGAGAACCCAAAGCAAAAGAAACAAACAACTGTTGAGACTGCCTGAACCCCTTGGTTCTGCTCAAATAATAACGTAACTGTCTGTGAATATCCAAAATATGCAAAATCTTCTCCCCTTTATTTTGGGGGTTTGCATAAAAAGTAGGCAAATGAATAGTTTGGTTCAAGGCCACACTAGAAACCACTTTAGGCATAAAGGAAGGATTAGTAGCCAAAGATACCCTATCCTTATGAAAAATCAGGAAAGGTTCCACTGCCATAAGGGCCTGTAATTCAGAAACCCTTCTTGCAGAGGTAATGGCCAACAAAAAGCAGTCTTCCATGATAAATACTTTAACTCGGCAGTAGCTGCAGGCTCAAAAGGTTGTAGAGTAAGTTTTTCCAACACAAAATTGAGATCCCAAGCAGGAGTAGGAGCTCTACGTGGGGGTCTTATGTTCTTTGCCCCTCTAAGAAATTGCTTAAACAAAGGATGGGAAAACAAAGGAGGGTCACAGTCATAGTGAGCCGAAATGGCTGCAGCATGAACCTTTATCGAGGAGAAAGACAAACCCTTGTCCAATAACTCAGTAAGATATTGAAGAGAAACACTTAAATCAGGCTTGGAAACATCAAAGTCCTTCGCTCTGCTCCAAAGAAAAAATCTCCTCCATTTATCTGCGTAAACTTTCCTTGTACTAGGCCTTCTGGCCTCCAAAATAACATTCAAAACTTGCTGTGGAAGCTGAGACCCTCCAGGGTCTAGAACAGAATATGCCAGGCTGTGAGATGCAGAGACTGAATCTTGACATTGAGGAAGTGATTGCCCTCCTGAGACAAAAGATGGAATCAAAGGTAGAGGCCATGGAGGCTCCCGTACTAAACTCCTCAGTAGTGGGTACCAGTGCTGTCGAGGCCAATCCGGCGCTATCAGAATCATGAATGGCTTGTCTATTCTGGCCTTCAGGAGTACCTTGGGAATGAGAGGCAGAGGTGGAAAGGCATAGACATGAAGATTGCTCCAACTGAATGATAGAGCATCCACCTTCCAAGCTGTGGGATGAAACATTTTTGTGCAAAACTTTGGCAACTGGTAATTTAGTGGAGAAGTGAACAGATCTATGTCTGGAGTCCCCCATAACACTGTCAACTTTAGAAACACATGAGGATCCAGCTTCCACTCGTGAGGATCCACAATTTGTCTGCTCAACACATCTGCTAAGGAGTTCTGTGCTCCTGGTAGAAACCTTGCCTGAAGATTGAGTTGTAAACTGAGAGCAGTCTCCCACAAAATCATCGCTTGCCTGCAAAGAGGGTACGAATGGGTTCCCCCTTGCTTGTTGATGTACCACATGACAGTAGTGTTGTCTGTTTGAATCAACACCTGTCCTGGGTGAAGTAAATCCCTGAAAGCAATCAATGCAAATTGAACTGCTAACATCTCCTTCAAGTTGATATGCAAATGTTGTAGTCTGACAGGCCACGTGTCTTGCACCCATTTTCCATTGAGGTGTGCTCCCCAAGCCTTGTCCGAGGCATCTGTCGTTAAAATCTGACTCGCCTCTGGTCGGGTCACAGAGAGTCCCTTGTTTAGGTGACATTCCTGAGCCCACCACAAAAATTCCTTCTGAATGCAAGGTATTATTGGAATGACAGTGTCTAGATCTTGGCAGTGTTGTGTCCATACATTTTTGAGATACTATTGAAGCTTCCTCATATGCAGTTTGGCATTGGGAAGCACCAGAATACAAGATGCCATGAACCCCAAGGCTTGAAGGACTGTCCTTGCAGTCAGCCTGGACTGTAGAGACATTTGATGGAAATAAAGAGAAAGGCTTCTTTGTTTGTCCGGGGTCAAAAGGCCATCTGGGAAGCTGTATTCAGTCTCACACCCAGAAAGCACATGTCCTGAGAGGGTACTAGACTGGACTTTGTTTCGTTCACAGAATACCCTAGGCATCTTAACACTACCATCACATACTGTAGATGATGAAGAAGTTCGTCCTTGTGTTGTGCAATAATCAGGCAATCGTCCAAATAAGGATAAATCTGTATTCCTCTTAACCTGAAAAAGGCTATCACTGGAGCCAGAACCTTTGTGAACACTCTGAGCGCAGTAGATAAGCCAAAGGGCAATGCAGAGAACTGATAATGTAAATTTCCAGCCCGAAAATGCAGGTACCTCCTGCAACTGGGCCTGATAGGAACATGAAGATAAGCCTCTTTGAGATCCAGAGTTACCATCCAGTGATCTTTTCCCAACAGAGGTAAAAGCTGTTGTAACGTCAGCATTTTGAACTTTGGAATGTCCAGATAAGTGTTGAGGATAGATAAATCCAAAATTGGTCTCCACGTGTTCCCTTTCTTTGGTACTAGAAACAGGCGAGAATAAAATCCTAGTCCCACTTCTGACAGAGGAACTGGCTGTATAGCTCCATTTGAAGAAGTAAAGAAATCTGCTTGTGAGCCTCTATCCTTTGCCGAGGAGGAACGTCTGGCATGCCTTTGAAAGGAGGCAATGTATGGAAATAAAACTTGTAGCCTCGGTTTATAATGTCCAATACCCATTTGTCCTGGGTGACTAAAAGCCAGTTTTGCTTGAAGAGTGCTAACTTTCCTCCCAAAGGAGCTGCCAGGCAAGAAGAATCTGGCAGCTGAAAATGCAGGTCATTGGGCCTGTTTACGAAAGGACTGGCCCCTGCCCTCACCTGCAGATTGTGCAGGCGAACTCCAAGTTCTAGGCCTGAATGTACTGTGAGCTCTGCCCCTGCCACGTCTAGATCTTCCCCTAGATTGAGAATCAGAAGAAGAGTAGGTCCACCCCTTAGTAGGCCAATTTCTACTAAACTTTGGAGGTTGCACCTGCAAAAAATCTTTAACAGTCTGCATAGACTTAGCCTTGTCTTCCATTTTCTTCAAAACCGACTCCACAGGGGACCAAACAAAACTTCAGACTGTAAAGGGGCATCCAGAATTGTAGTTTTAACATGCTCGGACAAACTCTGATCCTTAAGCCAGGCGTGCCTGCGAAGAACTGAACCAGTGGCAGCCACCCTAGAAGAGGCCTGCACAGCATCAAAACCACACTGCAAAGAATGCTTACCCACCTGTTCAGAGACATGTACTAAATCCTGCAATTCTTTACACTCTATGCCCTCTGCCAAAGCATCCACTTTAGATTTTAGCTGAGAAAGGAGGAAATTCTGATACTTCAACATATGAAACTGGCGATTTAAAGCCCTCATTGCTAAAGTAGAAGAGGTATACACCTTCTTACCCCATCTATCCAAAGCTCTAGCTTCCTTATCTAGAGGAACCGGATTCTTTACAACAGAGGCTCTAACACCCTTAGGCCCCTGACTAATAGTCTCTGGGTCCCCTAGGACTCTTATACAGATATTTATGAGCCTCAGGCACCCTGTAATATCTGTCCGGTTTAACTGGCGCAGGAGGCAAAGAATCTGGATTAAGGGAAGCCTCCGAGAAAACATCTTGAACAACATCCAAAACAGGAGGTATAGCCAAGGGTCTATGCTGTGGTAAAACAAGAATTCCCTAAGCCTCTTCCTTGAATCAGAGAAATCCTGTCCTTCCCACTTAAAATGCTCCCTCATGGAATGCAGAGTTTCTGAAAATGAAAAATCCTCTGGAGGAGAAGCAGAAGGAGTGGAATCCTCTGCATCAGAATCCGAATAAGGAGGAAAATCTAGAATATCTTCAGCAGAAGACTCTGAGTCATCTGAGGCCTGATCCAAACATTCCAACTCTGGCTCCACCCTGGGCCTCTTATCAGGAGGGGGCATAGAACCTCTAATTAAAGTAATCAAATCTTCTGCCATTTTAAGCATGTGCTTTTAGGCACAGACCCTGAAGTACCTGGAGGGACACCAGAGGAAGGCAAAACAGACCTGCCCTTAGAAGAAGCCTTAGGAATAGAAGCAGAAGGCCTAACCACCTTAGGCATAGAAGGGAGAACAGTAACTTGAGAGGCCCCTTCAGCCTGACCTGACTCCTGGGAGGCCACATCCTGCAAAATCAAAGTTTCCCTGAGACTCAACAGAAACTTCAGCCGGATCCCCTGCTCTACTGTAGCTTCTGCAGGACCAAGGCGTCCAAAACGGACGAATCAACCTGTCTAGGTTTCAAGGATTTGTCTTTGCGCTTCTTCGTGGAAGCGGCCGGAGGATCCGACGGCATATTATAATTACACCGCTACCAAAGACTAACCTAGCACAATCTAACCTTCTTTTATAGTGCGCTTATTAAACCTAGCACAAAACCGACACCCGACAACGCCGTGGTCCGTCCCAAACAAGGTATGCAAAGAGAGTGATAATCCCTATGCGGTATCTGTTTCCCACAAGAAATACAATTATTCACTTTTTCTGACATCCGGAATTACCTGAGGCAAGAAAAACAAAAATATTCCCAACGGGTACTTAGCCCAACTTGGTTTCGGTCTGAAACTCAGAATTGAAAATTTCAGAACGCCGAACGGCACTCGCAACGCTGCTTCTGCATCGGACCATGCGGCAAAAAAGACTGAGGATATGACGTCGGTCATGCGCTTTTATACCCTGACGCTCTGATGTCAGTTCTGAGCGCCCATGACCGACGTCAGCCTAATACTTTGGTATTCGGGCCGACCGAGGACAGCGGACTACCCATAAGTAAGGACTGCAGCAATGTGAGATGAAGAACATCAAAAATTAATAAAAGTGAGTTAAAGGAATTAAGCATGGCATAACTGAAAAGCCTATCACACAAACCTAAGAAACGTACAGACATTCCAACACATTCAAGCTGAATGCAGAATTTTAACCAATGCAGACAAATCTAATTATACAATGTCTAAAATCACTAACAATGAATTAACATCTGGTAAACATTAAAATAATATACATACTAGTGTCCTACTTGATGAATTAAAAGACCAAATTCTCCACCCACACAAACAGCTAATGACAACTTAAATATTTCCAAGTTCATTTTAGAACACTGTCTACCACTGAAGTCAGGCTCCTTTTCAAACAACTTATATTATCTAAGCTCACAGACTCCAAAGATCTACACCTCAAATTTTCCACCTTAACAAGCTCAAATATTAGTTAAAGTATTTCCTTAAACACTGGTAACTAACTGGAAACATGTGCATATAATACCACCCCCCCCCCCCCCAAAAAAAAAAAAACATTTTCAAAAGCAACCTTTGGCTTCAAGCAAGTTTGTCCTCATTAACAAAACTGCAAGAAAAGTTTGCAAAACAACAGTTCCTTCTTCTCTGTAATTAGTATGGCTTTAAACAGGATACAGCACAACTACTGCTATTTACTCAGTCATTTGTTGCCTATAGTCCTCCTCTGAAAAGGTTGGCTCAGTGCAGCAATGTACACTGACCTTAGGAACCGATTCAAAGTTGTATACTATTCATGCCTGCTTGCACTACTATAAAAACCAATGAAGGAGGAGTGAAAGTGTTCTCTCCTTATTTGTAAATCAGAACCTGTAATCAGTAGCAACACTTCATCTGCCACAGTCCCTTATCAATCAGGTACTCCTCAAGGTTCTACCCTAAGGTTACTTTTTTCCATATTCATGAATCCATCCATCCATCCACAACCCCTTTTCCCATTTTCTACATGGGGTCGGGGTTTCACTTTAACAGTGACAATCATCTAGAGATACAGTTTACACCGCCGGATAGCTAGCCTAGCTGCGGCTGTTCTTCAATGTCACACACTTGCACACAACACCTGTATCCAGTTTACTGTGTCCAATCCACCTACTGCATGCTTTTGGAATGCAGGAGAAAAATGGAACACCTGGAGGAAACCCACACAAACACAGTAAGGACATGCAGACTTCACATAAGCCACCACAGCTGAAAATTGAACTGGGGAACCTCTCGCTCTGAGGCAAACACTATCTGCTGTGCCAATAAAAAGCAATCTTAAATAATTGTCCCATGCACACAACATCATATTCATCTTCTCTAATGCTAATGCAAAAATCTTTACAGTTTCAACTCCAAAATGACTTCCAAATTATTTGGAATGGAATACTGGAGAGGAAACTATTAGTCAGATGCAACAAGTCAACATCTATGCTTTTTGGTACTCCTCAAAAACTAACTCTCCACTAATACAAATAAAAGGCCTAAACTCCATCTCACATCAGTTAACAGAACTCCTTATCAACACTTCAGTTTCACTCCTCCTACTGAACAGTCAGCACTGTCATTCAACATCTGAAATGTGTCTAGAACAGAAGCTGCTGTTAAAAAAGGGATAATTAGTACAGCATATAAAATATTCCATAATAGCTATAAGAATCGATCAGAGGAGGTCAGAAAGGATTGCAAAGAGAGATTGGGTAAGCAATTCATAAATGAACAATTGGGCAATATATGTGTATCTCTCAAATATGCAAGATCTGGATCTTGGTTTGGGAGCACTTAAATAGGTATTTTTTTTACCCCAAGTAGACTCCAGAATTTATCCTGAATTAGACAGCAAATGTTGGAGGTGTTCATAGGTAGGTACTAGGCTATCGGGAAGTAAATGCACACACAGCTAGGAAATGGAACAGCTTGTTGTAAGTTCACCAAGGCAGATTCAGTAAATCCAGGTAGGCACCAAACGAATTCAAATAATTCCTTTATTCAGAACCACAGAATAATAACACACAAGCGCTCAGAGGAATTCTGAGCTTTATCAAGTGACCTATCGGCCCAAGGGCCTATGCAAGCCTAGCCAACAAGTTTCCCTGGCTAAGCCACCCAAGAAAGTTATTTTCCTGTGCCACTGACAAGCAGAGACACAGAAGTGATCCCTGGGGTGTATTTCCTATTTCCCATCCACTCATCAAGATTTTTCTTGAAGAGTGCTAATGAAGAACTTTGCTTGACATAGATGGGTAGCCTGTTCCAGAGTATGGGAAGTCTCTGGGATAGGAATCTATCCCTCCAGCATGTCCTGTTTATTGTGGTGACAAGGTTTAGGTCCCTAGAGCGTGTAGCTCGGAGGGATTGGGATTTCTTTAGGTGTAGCATGTCCAACAGCTCTGGGTTTGACATAGCTTTATATGTTAGGCAGAGATCATCTCTGAGTAGGCGATATGCTACGGAGTAAAGCTGGAGTTTTTTGAGGTGGTCAGTGTAGGGCATTTGTTTGAGTCCAGTAATCCTCTTTATGAGGTACTTCTGTGGCCTTTCCAGCTGCTGCAGATGTCTTGTAGGTACATTCCAAAAGGGGCGTTGTACTCTATAATGGGTCTAATGAGTGATGAGTAGAGGGTAATGATGACCTCTTTTTTCCTGGACGAGAACCCTTTTATGATGAGGTGTGCCACGTAGAAGGACTTCCTGACTACTGTGGTGATGTGACTATCAAACATGTGACGAAGAAGAAAGAGGTAATTGGGAACATATTTTTGGGAATGTAATGAGTTGGCAGACTTTAAATATTCCCTGCAGACAATGCTATCAGAAATACTGGGTGAGCAAATTGGTATAACTGTGGAAATTATTTTTTTGAGCTGTGATACAGAATCAGAATTGCCTACCCATAGTAAGGCCTTGCTGAGTATAATTATGGTGCCTACCAATTACTAGAAAATGGAAATCAAAGTCTAAACCAACTGTACTAGAAGTATTGAATATAGTAACAGAGATAAAACAACTGGAAATGAGATATTTGGAAAAGGGTCGGACCAAATTACATAGAAAAAACGGGAATTGTGGGAACCATACATGCAGAATAACGTTTTGGAGGAGGAATTATATTTAAAAGAAGGCAGGATTTGAATGAGGTATGCAATGTTTGACTGACAATGACTGGATAGGTTATTAGTGATGTATGTCTGATCATAACCCATAAAAAACATCTGAAATGTGCATACAGACTTACAAGCATACTAATACAGAGGCAAAAAAACACATGAATTAACATGCTCACTCCAAAAGCAGAGTGCTGTCTACGTACAAGTACACTAAACCCCTAATATAATACTAAACATTTGCACTTCCCTGCTTACAAATCATTATACTATAGTCATAGAAGACCACTCTGATCAAAACTTTTTTCAGAGATTCTTTCCATACTCCCTTGCCACTGACAAAGATGGATGAAGTTCTGAATTTTACACCAGAGACCCAGGTTTGATTACTGACTTGGATGCTAGAAGAAGCTGGAACTGGGAAGGTGGGACAGAGCTCGTCCACAGGGAGTACCTAAATGACCACGCTTACATTACATGGCACACCATTTTCCAGGGTGTTGAATCTGTCAAAGCATATGTGCCACTTCTTACAACAAATGCAAAAGTCCCCATGGCAAGCAGGTGGCAGATGGATAAAAAATTAGAAGATGGCAGCACCAGTTCTGGCACACAACTCTTCCCTTTCAGTGGATCAAATAGACTGGGAGGAAAGAGGAACATTGGGTGACTGAGGGAGAGGCTTGATGGTCACCGCAGGATTAAAGACCAAAAAAAGCATTACAAAAAAGATCTCTTTCATGCTCATATATCAGTGAACAAGCTCATAGCCTACAGAGGCTAGGACTGAATCCCACCACTGAAGAAAAAGCATTTCCTAAAACTGTTCCTGATGTTTGAAACACACACTACACTGCCTTTTGGAAAACTTTTAAGCTGCAGCTTAAAGAAGAAGAATACAAATCACCTGTAATATCAACCACACATAAAAATACTGACCTAAACTATAGCACAGCTCTACTTTATAAGTACAGAAATTACAAACACACACACACATACACACCACATATAATGTCTAATGCGAGTTAGGCTCAGTGTACATGGGCAACATGCTAACACTGACAAAACTTCAGTCATAAATTACTGATAGGAAAATATCAAGGTACTGTAGCATGTGTAAGTTAATGTAACTGTAAATGTTTAGTAGATATTGTTAACACATCACAATACCTATAGCAACTTTTCTTCATTACTAACTTCCTGTATGTTTTACTTTAAAGCCAGACTGGTTGTCAAGGAAGTGCCAGATGACTCATATGGAGAAGGCTGATGGCCTTTTATTGGTCAGCTGCCTTTCTGCAGTGGGGATATGTAGGAGATATGGTGAATGGGCAGTCAAGAGCTAAAAATTACCTTACCTATGCATCTGATATTACTGCATGCCACTCTCAAACATGGAGAAACACCCTCCCTCCAACCACCTCCTGAGACAGGATGTAATCAGGCTGGAGTTTAGGGCTGCTGGATCTACCCTGAAAAGATGCTTCTGTACTGCCCTGCTGATGCCGAGACCTGTGGAACTCATTTCCATGATCTAGCTGCCACTGACCACCAGAGGTCTGTAATCTGAAATGCTGTCCCTGCTTATGTGGAACCTGTATGCCTACAGCTGCTGCCAGCGCTCTCAGAGTTTGTGAAGGCTCCTTGTGCAGGATGAAAAGCTATACCCTCAGTGGAAAGGATATCATGTTTTCTTCAGAGCCTTGAGACAATCATCATTCTTCAAGCCACACAGCAGTGGTCACAAGAAAGGAGTGTCTTTGAAGCTCACTTTTACATTCCATGTGAATGAGAAAAGTGAAGCCATGAGTGCCAGTGCAAAGTGATATTATGCCTCACCATCAGGACAGTTTTGTGACAGCTGCATCACAGGCCATGGGGCTCATCAGTGATCCTACATATCAGTTTCAGTGGCCTGGGCCTTCAGTCACTCTTTGTCTTCGCCCTCCCGTAGCCTGGCTATTTGATCAGAAGCCTTATCTAAGCATATGTATTTAAAGTATAAAATTGGGGCCATATAGTACAGCACTTCCTCAGTATATCTAGTTCAAATCTCAAGCAGATGGCTGTACTGAATAAATACTTTGGAATTCTCTTAAGAATTGCAGCTAATATGGCCTGCTCAGGATTGTAAGTTTCCTTCCAGATTGACAAGTTTCCAGGTCTCTTCTTCCTCAGGGCTATTGCCACCATGACAAGATGGTCCAGTTAGGGCTAATTAAATCCTTGGATGTGCCCACTACACAGAAAACCACCCAGGAAGTCTGCACTGATGCCCTGAATACCTACCGACACCTACTCTGAGATGATGGCATGATGTCTTCAAACTGCCCATTTTTGCATCAAATACTATTTCACTGAACCTGGAGTCATCAGAAAGGGAAAGGACCATTCTTCATCATCATCATCACCACCAACACCAGAGTCAGTATGAATGCAGATTCAAAATGGGTCTTTACATGGTGATGCTGTGTTAGGCACTTCTTACAGCACCTCTGAAAAGGATTCGTCCACCATCTATGATGACAGTGAGGGGATGCCCAACCAAGTCGTGCTGAGGGGCTGAGCAGGACAAACACTTGACTGTAAAGGTTCTTGGGGTTGTACCCAGGGCTGGTAGATAACTTTTTGTCAGGATGCTGACTCAAATGTTTGGAAACCTGCAAACCATTAAGTTGGTGGCAGCTACAAGGTCCTGTCCACATTAAGAGAGACAAAAACAGCAGATGTTAGAAATGGATGGCACCTTTTGAGTGAAAATGGAAGGATGTTCTTATATACAAATCAGAACCACAGTCTGCTGGCCTGATATCTGTAAAACCAGCACCTACTGGTCCAACACCTGCAGAATAGGTGGCATTAAAACAACCACCAGGTATACATGCATATGGTCCAAAAGGAACACTGACTGAAAATCCACTTTCTGCTCAGATTGCAGAACAGGTGGCATTAAAACCAGCACCAGGTATACCTACATATGATCCAAAAGGAACACTGCATGAAAATCTACTTTCTGCTCAGTTGCCTTATGACTGTGGTAAGGGAGTTGCTTGCTAAGGTCTACCTGGCACAAATATCCAAGGATGAGTTAGAGAGGACAGAGATGGATAACCACCACCTATTCCTCATAACTCAATCTGGACAGCTATCCATGGCAGACTGCCACAACAGGGACAGCAACTGATACACAAGGGCAGGTGCCAGGAAGTTCACATGGGAGGCCTGAGGTGAAGCAACTGACCTCAGTATGAAAACCTAACTGAAGGAGAGAATGTTGTGTAGGGATGTCTCCTGCCATTATCACCTCCTGGACTGGAGCAGGCAGCTGTTCTACCACTACCACAAGCATGGGCACAGAATAGTGAGAGGCCACTTTCATAACAAGCTGGACTCTCAGTGGCTTGACCTCCATCAAGTGAAAAAACAGCAGTAGGGGTAGAGTTCTAGGCCCACTTTTCTCTCATTTCTTAGTGGTTTCACTACTCCTTACCACTGTCCCCTTTTTCTCCTCCCATGGGTAATGTGAAGCTAAACAGATTGAAGAGGAAGACAGATTACACCCTGCACCTTGAGTTTCTGTAATTTCTTCACAATGAGAACATTATCCAAGACTTTATGTAATTTTCTTCTGGTAGCATAACTGAAGCCATAACAAATCATACTGCTGTATCAAGTAAATATATTAAATATGATACTGGTTTAAATATCAATTCAGATTATGGATTTTCTGCCTGCATAGACACTTTTTTTTTGGAGCCATTACTTAACGTCGATAAATTCAAAAAAAAGCGAACACAGAAAAGACCAAGATGTACTCCCAGAGAGCCTTTTCACACACTGGGAAAGAACTCAAGGAATACAGTTTTGCCAACATGAATACGAAAGGCTAGGGATAGATCTTGAGCAGAGTTTTGCTATAAAACCTGAAAAGGTTCACCTTTTAGGTGGTCCTAGCATTAAGCGGTGTCAGTCCAATCAGATCTGAAAGAAATCAGTGGCTGAAATCTCATCACTAATTACCTAAAGATTAGTGTGTTTATTTAGGAAGCAATCAAACCTAAATCTGAACATAGTAAAACGATAAATGGTGATGATGTGTTCCAAGCTACAGTAATTGTAAAGGTGATTAAAGCTAAGGGGATATACAAAAGTGATGGCAGATGAGATATTAGATTCAGTACACAACATCTTTGGCTACAGTCTACTCTCAGGATACGCATCAAACGATTAGAAAATAGCACTGCCCCCAAACATAAGACAAAAAAAAAACACAAGAAATAAAAAAACTATAGCCCTACAGATTTTCGCAGAATGTCCGGATTTTTGCCTCATTTTTGGCCTGTTCCTCATAAAATTTTAGTTTTCTGGCAAATTATTGAGGATTGACATCAGAAGATGATGATAGACATTTCATTTTCAAACTTCATATCCTTCAGAAAAGCCATGTTAATATAAAACCCGTTATTCTATCAACTTTCTAAGTTTGTAAGAGAAATATTTAAAAACTGTCCCTATTTTTGGGCCTTTGTTTCCCCATTACTTATGGCTTTGTCCAGATTTCCTGTTCTAAGAGATTGAGAGGTACAGACAAAGTTGCAACTACTACTTTATATAGAGTTAATGGAATATAAAACTGAAGACATACAACAGCAATGAAACAATGAAAAGGCAATCACATTACAGAAAATGTGAAGTCACGTTCACCTAGAAATGTAGTAAAAAATATCAGTAAGGGTCTGCAACTGGATGTTGTATATTTTCAGTACAGTTATGCTTTTAACAGTGAGGCTGACACAATACAAAATAATAAAAAATGTATATATCTTTTAAGTTTTGAAAAAATAAATAACTATAAGGACCCAAAATAGGTTAGGAGCAATTAATCTGCAAGAATAAAACATAAGGACACAGAACAGATGGAAGATCAATTAATCAATCAACATTTTATTTATAATGAGCCTTATCAAAATCCAAAAGCAGAAACAATACAACTAATATGGAACATTTAAAAACAGTTTAAATATATCATAAAATAAATAGCAGTTATAGGCAATATATACAAGTATATCAAAAGCATGGAATAAAGATAATACATGTAAATCATATATCTTCAAAAGCTTGACTAAACAAATAAGTTGCCAGTTGAGAGTGCAAGTCTGATTAATTTGGAGAATCTTTAAAGGCACCTTGACAGAGAGTTCCAAAGTTTAGAAGCTGCCACAGAAAAGGCACTGAGGTCAGCTGAAACCAATCATACTCCCATGGACATCAAATAAACCAGATGCACAGGAGTAGCTGGAAAATATGGTACTCCAGTTCTTTCAGATAAACAGTAGCCAACTCATGCAATGCCTTATATAGCGGACTCGGTGTACCCTGACCTTAAAACAATGTAGCATCTGCAGTAACTAATGCAGAAACCAAAGAAAAAGCATAACAAATGATATTCCAGTTGGTAACCTGGTCGCAGCATTCTGCATCAACTTAAGTCAATAAAAATGACCAGCAATAAAACCCAGTTATTAGGCATTACAGCAGTCAATTTGTGATGAGATATAAGCTTGAATGACTGCAACAATAACAAAATAATGCTTTGCAGGACGTATATGCTTCATTCTAGAAATGTTCTTTAAACAGAAAAGTAGGAACTAACCACTACACTACAGGCATTTGGGCATGAACAATGAGCTCCTAATTAAACGACAGCTCTGTGACATGTACCTCACAAACAGATGGCAAAACACAACCTCTAAATTAAACAGTTGGTTCAGATAGTAAAGTATGTGAATTATGAGCTATACAGATAGAGGAGCTACAACTCAGTCTTAGTTGTACTTAAAGATAACGATTTTCCAGCAGTCTGTTTCAAGGTACCTGCAAGACATGGTGGCAAAGAAAGAACTGCAGAACCAGGAGGAGGATCAAAGGAAACACACAGTTTAGTGCCATCAGCATAACTGTGAGCATTAATACTATGCCATTAAATGATGTCACCCAAGGGGGGCAAATGAGCAAAATATGAATTCTACAAGACAGAGCAAGTTTTGGGAGGACTTAGAATCAGCAACCACCTTCCTTTTTTGTTGCATCCGTCACCACTAAAGCATCTACAGGAAGCCCTTTGGACCAGTGGGGATCTAAAGCAGGAGGGGACAAGATCTTATCTGGCCTCTGGGGAATAGCTTCAACAGTATCAGGGGCCTTCCAAGCACACTGCACGATGAACTTGACAAGTTCATTGGCAGGTGGAGTAACCCAGGAGGTAGGGGGCCGGGTGCGAAAAGCCTGCAGGAACACAGAATCCTCAGGGGTCGGATTAGAGGGCTGCCAGTCACATCTCTGTTTCAGGATTTCAAGGATATCGCCAAAGGATACCTCAGAGGGTGACCGAGGGGATCCTTCCCCCTCATCGAAATCTGTATCTTCGGTGAGAGACTCCTCTGTGGAGTCCATATGCTTCCTCTTACACTAACTTTTCTGATGGACCTCCTCAGTGGGAGAAGCTGGGGGAGACAATGGAAAAAGGGATTCCTGAGGGAATATGTCCTAAAGCCCTTGCACCCGGTGTCCGCTAGATGCGACTTGTGAAACCAGTGTACCAGAGGAGGGTGGAGGTATGGACAGTCGGGTATTGCCAGCAGCAGCAAAAGCCTTCTCCATCAGTTGGAAGGCTGGTCCACTTGGAGAGGAGTGTATGTTAAGGACAAGGAGCACTCCTCCCCTAAGTGGCTCAGCCTGCAAACTCGGAGTCCCCGGACGGCTGGGGAGCAGCAAGCTATGCGTATCACAGCTGACATCCTGGGTCATAGCAAAACGTTCCTGCCACGAAGGCAACTGTGGTTCCTTAGTGAGATCCATAAAGGGAACTGCAGAAGGGGAAAACTGTACTATATCCATGGACTTCAAAGGCAATGAAGGAGGAGAATAAGAAGGTGTCTTTGGAGATGGGTGATCACCTCCCAAGGAAGGATAGTTCCTGGGGGGGTGGAATACCTCTGGCCAAGAATGCCTTGTCCACAAGCCGCAACACATCATGTTCAGAAAGACTTCTAGTGGACCTCACAGAGACTGAGGGAGAAACAGGCCTGTCCACAAAAGATGCAGACTCGGTGCCCATCTCATCTGATCGCACGGAGGACAATGGTGCTGAGAAAGACTGAACTACTGTAGTCTGCACCGAAGAAGTCATCAGTGCTGATGTCATTGTCTGCACCAACACAGGGATCGGTGCCAAAGTGGTTGTCAGTGCCAAAACTGGAACAGACAAAACTGGAGTCAGTAATAAAGGCCTCGGTTCCTAGGAAGATCTCGGAGCCGATGCGGTCAAGGTCTGCGTCGACTGAACGGTCGTTGCCGATACAGTGGTAAAGGTCTGAACCGAGGAGCCCCTCGGTGCCAATATGTAGAAGGCTGCAGGAGAGGATGGAGCCAAAATCACCAATGGAGCCGAAGGTCTGGGCACCGAAAGCACTGGTGCTGACAGAGAGCTCTGGAGCCAAAATTTTAGCCTTTTTAGATTTTGGTTGGTGAGAGTCCCCAACCAGGGATAAAGGCAAGGATTTAGCCTTAGTAGAAACATCCATTTTCTTATGGGCTTTAGGAGGGGTTGAGACCTCTGACCAAGAAATAGCCTCTGAAAAGGGAGATTTTAAGAGTCCCTTCAGTATCAGCTTATTTTTCCTTTCTAACAAAGTTCTATTGGAAAAGTTTTCACATATAGAGCAAGGTGGTTCAACAGATAAATGGGAGGCTCCCAAACAATACACACATAAAGAGTGTGCATCAGAAGTAGACAGTTTGTGTCCACAATCAGAACACCACTTAAACCCCGGACTACCCTTTTTTATCTGCCATATTAACAAATAGAAAAGTACCAACAATGGTACAAGAGAGTACCGAAGGCATGAAAAGAAAGGAAAGGGATTACCAACGATGGTAAGGAGAAATTACCGTGCAGTAAAAAGGGTAAGTAAAGAACAGAAAAAACCTGAGGAAATTATGAATGCTAGATGCGATAGGGCAAGAGACAATAAAATATTAACTTTTCAGACAGAAAAGTAATTTGTAAAGCAATTAAACAACAATTGACTGTACTTAGCTCAAGAGAAGTAGCTTGACATGAAGGGATGGCAAGGCGGCAAATGAAATCTGAGGTAACAGGGAGAGGGGAATTATGGGTAAGAGTTTAGCTCGGGAGTTTGAAGCTGACGCGAGCTTGGAAATGGCCGGCTTGGTTCCGAGCTTGGAACCGATACCCATACGTAAGGAATAAACGAGGATTAACAATATCAGATCAATAATTCTGCACCAGTAGTTAAAGACAAAGGTAACCATATGTACAGAACTCACAACATTCAGAAAAAAACAACATTTGTTATTGTATAAGACAGTTTGTCATATATAAAGTAGATGCAGAAAATTGTTGAGAGCACTTTACGCTTATTTTCATAACAGACACCTCACGGGTTAGGAAGACTTAAGAATTGGGTGTAGTTAGGATAGACAGCTAAAGGATATGGCAATTGTAGTTAATAGACATGTCCTGTGGTGTAGCACTTGCAGTTGTTTTGTTTGAGAAGGGATTACTTGAATTTAGATAGAAATTTGGTGTTGGTGGACATTTCTGTAAGATAAGGTGGGAGGACTTACTAGAGCTTGAGTGAAAGCACTGATAAACTGTTGTGTGAGCAGTGGACGTTTGTTGAGGGATTCTGAAGTGATACTACAGAGCTGGAATGGTTCCTTAGATTATAAGCTGATATAGAGGTAATAAGTTTCATGGTAATGGGTGAGGTCTTTCTTGGTGGAGTGAAGTATACAGAGGAGATCAGTATCAATAAATTAATGTCAATGGCTCAACAGGTAGCATATTAGCCTTTCGTGATGGAAGATCAGAAGGCTGCGAGTTCTATTCCCACACCAGGAGCTTAGACTAATTTTGCAGTACTGACACTGCAGTGCAGCAAAAAAGGATTGCTGCACTCCTGAGTATACTGTCCTTCAGATGAGATGTTAAACTGAGATATCTGCTTGGGTTGGTGGTAGCTTAGGTGGATATAAAAGGTCCCATGGCACTTATTGAAAAAAGAGTAGGGGAAGTTTTTCTGTGCCCTTGCCAAATTTTCCCTAGTCAGTATGAATACTACCTAGGGTCTCCCCTGAAAAAGAAAACACTAGCCTAGCGGAATTATCCTGGTCAACAAAGTGTAACTAAAAATAAATAAATAAATTAGTTGTGCCTGTGATAGAGAGCCATTTTGCTTTGGAGACTGTGATGCGATGATGCTCCCCATGGGGGGAGTTTATTATAAAGTGGAAATTTTGTTGGAAACTCACTGTAATATTGTGGTGTTATTGCTGAAGGTAGTGACAAAAATAAGTCATTCGTACTCCAGCCAAGTGAGTAGTACTTCTTTTCCTATAGTGATTCTAGTAGGCGCAAAGAGAAATGGAGTAAGTTTCATTGCCCAGAAGAGGAAGTAGTTGATTTTAGTTTTCACTTTTACATATTAAAGTTAAATGATTGAAGCAATTAACTCATAACCCTCTGATTAACAGAATCAAATGTGGCAAACAGATCAACAAATACTAAGACAGGTCGCAATATATGATTCTGCACCGCAAGGAGATCATTCATGGCCCTGACAAGGAATGTCTCAGTGATATTATGCTTCCCGAAGCTGAACTGAAACTGGTGAAATAAGGCTGTGAATAGTTAATGATCTTCCAACTACAGTACCACCAAACTATCAAAAAATGTTACATAGAAAATGCAGATTACAAGTAGATCTGTGGTTGTCCAATATAAATAGGTTAAGATTTTCTTTTATTTTTTATTTATTTTTTTTTTTTAGGACTGGGATGGAGAAATCAATGCCGCCTTTCAGACATTAGGGAAACCTGCCATCAGAAAACAGAACACATTTGAATCTTATGTAATATTGGGCTATGAGTAGTTCTGTTTCAGTGTTCATTTGCTGTGAGCAATGTTCAATGTTATGCACTTTTTCTCTTTTGTATTCAGTTATGAGGGATGCCATTTTGTGTATTCAGTGTTTCTTGACATATTCATATATACATACATACATACATACTGACATTTCTCTCGGCTATCTTCTACAGTTTTAAATTCTCTCTCTGTACTGCACTTTACAGTAAGAGTCTGCCTCCATCTACCAGTGTACACTGGGTAATGAAAATGTATTCCTATTTCATGATTAGAAGCTTTAAATTCTCAATTTGTATTTATTTTAAAAAGGGGTAGCTCATTCTACAGTTTAACAGTGCATGTTTAATACTGTAAGTTCATTTTTATTTGATTAGCACTGTACTAGAACATTAATCAGTGCAGAATACTTGACTGAATGCATGGAAATACGTCAGAAATGTTATACGAAATGGGTGCTGTCCTATTTAATTGTAACCATCTGAGTTTATGAAGAGTTAAGTACTACTTTATTCTTCACACACTTAATTTGCTCATGTACAACCTATTTAGGGCTACCAATACAAGTTCATTACTTGATTGTAAGGTAAATTAAGTATTTAATATATGGTTCGCATAAATCAAGTTATCTATTCACCACTCATATATTTTAGATCTCGTTGCTTGTTTTTCATTGAAACCGATTGTTTTTACTAAATTCAGTACGAGTTACTCAATTGTCTTGTCTTATTAACTTGTTAAAGTAATAGTTTGATATTTATTATATACCTTCAGCTTTACTCTAAATGAGGAATTGAGTATCTGAACCTTACTTAACTAATAAAACAAAAGTGGATTCCTAAATTAAAATTTGTACTCTCAACCTCTTTTTTTTCTTACATCCACCCACCCACAACCCCTTTTCCCCATTTTTGCACATAGAGTCGGGATGTCACTTCAACAGTGGCAATCATCTAGAACCAAGGTTTACACTACCTGATGTGTAGCCCTGCCATGGTAGTTCTCTCACACCACACACTTGTACACACAATCACACCTATAGCCAATTTAGAGTGTCCAGTTCACCCACTGTATGTCTTTGGAATGTGAGAGGAAACCCATGCGAACACGGGGAGGACATGCAGACTCCACACAGAAGACACCCCAGCCGAGAATCAAACTGGGGAACACCATTAGAAGTAATACTCTGTTAATAAATCAGCAATGTTTTATCTGAAACAGAATATTATTACTGCTACAACTGGAAATTGCAACAATTAAAATATTTATGCATTACTATAACATTTGGTGGGAAATCTACCAAACTGTAAATTATATTTATATCATTAAAAAAATGTACATATTATTTCTCACTGGAATAAAATCATTCTAATTTCTGAAGATAAATTATCATTAATAAAGATGGTCTTGCTTCCCAAATTATTGTACATTACTCCAGTCAGATCAGCAAGATTCTCCTAACCTTTAAATCAATACATGATCATGGGAGAAGAGGAATTATTTTCCCCAAATACTAATTCTGATAGTTTGGTATCACTGCTTAAAACGTATGCACACTGGATTCATCCTATGTATGATGCTATCTGGAAGGAATACATTTAGCGTTATATAGTAATAAAAAAAAAATCATACCATCTCAACAAATGCATTTTCCAAATATCAACGAGGTGATACAGGTAGCGGCAAATTATTTTCAATGCTCTACTTATTCACCAACAAATTCCAATTATATTACTATTATTATTAAAAGCCTTTTAAAATGTTATTTATAAAAACATTCCTTTAAAGTACTGGATATTTTCCATTTTTCCATTAACATCACAGCACGATTTATTCATATGCCTTGTGTCTCAAAAAAGAGCTTATTAGCCATTGGTGCACCCCTGTTTTATTATTCTTGCCTGCCTGCTTCTACTCAAGGGTGCTTTATTCAGCAGTGGTTATTTTTGTTTGTTCATTAGCGTCTATTATACCCTGCTGTGACATGGCTACGGAACCTGTTTTCATGCAAGGTTCAAATTCAGTGAGAACAGACAAAATATTAAGTTTGAATGAACTGATGGGAGTGACCAGTAATCCTTTATTGCGTTTGACAACAAACATGAAACACAATATGGAAGTGATTCTTATTACGAGGCGTCTTGAAACCAAATTACAGAAGCTGAAAAACGTCCAACGGCAAAAGTTACATATGGAGGCTTGCCTCAATTTCAAACTCGTTCCTAGGGGTCTACGAGTTTTAAAAATGCCCACCTTTGGCACGGTGTATCCAGAGTTACTGGCCATATGGCAAAAGCTAAATTTGGACACTAGCTTTTCTTATATCAAGATATTAATTGAACAATATGATATAGTGGAGAGGGCGCTGATGACGGAAATTAACACCCTAGAGGCTGAGATCGTTAAACTTCTTAATACCACAGAGTTAGAGACTTTACATAATGATCTGAAGCTAATGCTCTCATCCTTGGACAATAAATCCCTGCAGGATAAAAAGAAAAAATTGGAAAGGGACTTTACTGATTTCCAAATGGGCCAAGTTTTTTCTTGGCCGAGGGAAAGACATTTCACTAGGGCTGATAATGAGGTCAACAATGGTACAGCGCCGTGTTCTAAATCAGCTGTGAAAGGTGTAACAGGCATTCGCACAACAGCCATTACTATGACGTCAACACCGGAAACAGGACTAAATTTACCAGTTCATGAAGTGAATGAACCGAGCATGAATCTTATGACAGTGAAAACTACAAATAAACGACAGGTGACTGTTGAAGCCATGGTACACCATAACAGTGAAACACACGCATCCACCCATAATATTCCAGCTCATGCAGACAAGACAGCCAACAGAGCTGTCCGGAAGAAGTAACCGTTGATCAATTCACACACAGAAATTACTAAGGAAGAGGTTTTCGTGACATCGGAGGGGTTTCCAACTTTTCCACTTCCCATCAAATCTTTCGAGAAAAGAACCTGGTCTCCTCAATCTTATACCAAGAAAAGGAAGAGTATAGATGCGACTTACGAACAGCAGAGAAAAACTCTGAAATCCACCAATGTGACTTAGTATATAATATCTCAAGGTATGTGCTTACTGAGTATGAACTCTCAGTACTTAAACAAAGGATTGAATTTTATACCATCAGGGTTCATAGATGTTGCTGATGTTATTGTAGATATTAAATTGTTCACGAGGAACATCGGCTTGAAAATGTTGTTTGGTGATAATGCTTACACCGCTAATATGGGGAATGTGAATGTTTTAAAAAAAACTCTGTTTTTATACCTCAACAACATCCTATGCTCGAAGCTTTCGAGCGTGCATGTGAATGCGATTTATATGATTTATATAATAGTAATGACATTAAAGCTGAATTTTTTAACATGACCAAAAATGAGAAAGAAGCTGTGAAGAGTTTACAGAACAATGAGAACATTACAGTAAGACAGGCTGATAAAGGGGGAGCTGTTGTAGTAATGGACACAATGTCCTATAGGCATAAGATGGAGCTTTTGCTGGCTGATAATGATACTTACCATCCGTTGAATGCTAGCACTTTAAACACATTGATCAAGGGTGTACATGGATATTTATATGATCTGTTGTTAACTAACATCATTGATTCTGATTTGTACAAATATTTCTTAGTAGAAAATTCCCTGATTCCTGTTTTCAGGGGTCTTCCAAAGATTCATAAGGTACCACATGATCCCCCTTTGAGACTGATCGTCTCTAGCAGAGGTTGGATCACAGAGCCTTTGTCTATATATCTAGACAAAAAATTTAAGTCATTGGTTAATAACACTCAACAGATATTGAGGGATACTCAACATTTTTTAGAGAATTTGGCAAGTTTTAACAGGTTAACACCTATTGACATAGAAGATTTATTTGTAATATTAGACGTGAAATCTTTATTCACGTCAATACCTAACAACATTGGAATAGAGTATGTGAGGTTATTTTTACTTGAAAACAACATACCCAATGACAAGATTATAAGATGGATGTCATTGTTGGAACTAGTGCTTGGCAATAATGTCCTGTTATATGAAAATGCATATTTTTTGCAAAAGAAGGGGGTGGCAATGGGAACTCCTTGCTCCAACTCGTATGCCAACTTGGTGTTGGCATACTGGGAAGGCGCTTATGTTCTGAACAACATGGGACTCACTGACCACCTCAAATATTACTGTAGATTTGTAGACTATGTGTTTATTGTATGGAGAGGGACTGAAGAACAATTACATGAATTTGTCCGATACATCAATGGCACCACTAGTTTTCTCATTTTTGAATGTACACATTCACAAAAAGTAACTGAATTTCTAGACGTGAAAGTTAGCAAAAGGGTGGATGGTATAGATACTGAACTATTCAAAAAAACTTGTTGGAGGAACAACCTTTTACACTGCAATAGCATGCATCCACAGCATGTGCATTCTAATATAGTCAAGAATCAAGTTTTAAGAACATCAAGGCTAACTACACAGGAAACAGCATATAGGCAGCAAAAAACCAGATTGGCTCAAAATTTTGCCCTGAAAGGTTACAAAAAGGCTAAGGTACAGGAAGCCATAATGATAGGTGACGCACATAGAACAGGCAAAGGGATTCCATTTTTCAATAGAGAGAATGGCTCCAATGGTGTACAAGACACAAGAAACACAGCTACAATGTGTAGACTTACCATTCCT
Source organism: Protopterus annectens (assembly GCF_019279795.1). NCBI lineage: Eukaryota > Metazoa > Chordata > Ceratodontiformes > Protopteridae > Protopterus > Protopterus annectens. The sequence goes on along the minus strand of NC_056725.1, from coordinate 1,379,823,258 downwards.
TTTACTAATAGGAATGGTTCCATTAAACAGATAATAGAGAACAATTGGAAGTTGTTGACAATGGATGACAGAATTAAAACATTTGTTAGTGATAAACCACACATATCTTATAAGAATATGAAGTCATTAAATACACAATTGTGTTACGAACAAACAAAAGCGGGTTTTATTAAATCACAGAGGTCAGGCACTTTTGCTTGCCACACATGCAATCAGTGCAAATATATAACTAATGAAGATGTATTTATACACCCCCAGACTGGACATAGATATATATTCAAAAGATACACTGATTGCAAAACGAGAGACATAATTTGGCGCAATGTCAGGAGTGCAAAATGTTCTATGTTGGTAAAACCAATAGGACATTGCGGGAACGGATAAGAGAACACATTTACCCCATACACAAAGAGAATACAACTAATACCTTAGCACGACATGTACTTGACCATGGTTCTACTCACACCTTTAAGTTTAGAGCTTTAGAAATAGTTAGTAGGACCAATAAACTTGGTGATTTTAAGAACAAAATTGAGGAAATAAGAGAACAAGTGGATACTTAGGCTGCAAGCACACAAATATGGTTTAAATGAGAAAATTACTCTCAAACCTTTTTTAGCAGCACGGCCACTTAGACATTAATTCACATTGTGTGATTGTTTTTAGCATTATACATAATATATATATATATATTTTTTTTTTTTATTTTTATTTTTATTTTTTATTTTTCTTTTTATTTTTGTGATGCATCTTATGTACAATTTTATGTTGAAAGGAGAATATTTACCAATATATATACTTTTCTTACAAGTTTTAACATATTCTTGATCTGTTTATAAAGATATGCGCTTTCTGTTTCTCATACTGTGATGCTAATATATTATGCATTTTAATTGATGGTTAGCAGCCTAATTAATTTATGAGACCAATTAACTATTATGTATTTAAGGAGTTAGTATTTTCACATTTATTGAAAGTCTGATGAAGCGTCGTATGACGTGAAAGCGCTCACTTTTTGGATTCTGTTGTTGTTTTACAATAAAAGACCTACCGATTGCAGTTCCTTGGAGTCTTTTGAGTTTTTATCAGCTGTGATACTATCGTGGAGCTTATTAGCCATTGGTGCACCCCTGCTTTATTATTCTTGCCTGCCTGCTTCTACTCAAGGGTGCTTTATTCAGCAGTGGTTATTTTTGTTTGTTCAATTGCTTAGAAAGCTTAATGTTATGAATTTGGAGGACATAACGGATAAATATAATCTGAATAAAGACTTGTTACATGTTTAATGTTCAAGAAATACCTTATTTCAAAAACTCCACGAGATTACTTCCTTACAAAAAAAATACATTTATTTATCATCATTCTTAAACTAAATACTGAAGAATACTACTACTATTAATACTTAGCATTGATCTAGTCTACAAAACAATAAGAAATTATAAATCAATTATCCATGGTTCTTACTTAAATTATATAGTTTATTCTTTTCCTGATTTAAATCACATTAAAAACAAATCATTTTAAAATCTGCTTTTAGCAGGTTATCTTTATTTTGGAAAATCTTTATTTTTTTCCACAGACATTTCTTCGTGTATTTTTTCTTATATCTCATAGAATTAGTAAACTTTTTTAAGAATGATAATTTGAATGTTGGGAATGTAAAAGTCATGTCGTTTTTTCCTGCTCTAGTTTATCCACACTTTTGTAATATTTCCAAAATTTGCTACACCATTATGATCTGATAGTTTTGAATTATCAACATTCTTGGTCATTTTGCTGTCCCTGTTCTTAATTTATATACTTGGACGACAAAAGACCTTTATTATAGTGCTTGTTGACCAGAGGAAAACCATAACTACAAGCTGAAAAAAATCACAGCCCAACTCTTTTACATGTTGTATTAAGTTATTGTCTTCTGCTTATGAAAAAGAAATTTATATAACAAAGAATCATCCAAAAACTGATAATGTTGATTATAACTACTGGTCTAAATGGGACAGTCTTGTAATAAATAAAATATTGACTTTTTGAAAAAAATTAGTTACAATGTCTCCTTAATTTGTTATGCTACTCTTGTAAATTATTTTGAAATCCAGTATATAGTTTTCAGATGAGTGAATTTTGACTTACAGTTATTATAAATAATTATTTATGAGACATGTTGCTTTTTATTTCTTCTTAATCTTCCTCTTTGTAAATAGCTTCCATTTTCCCATTCTCTCTAACATAGAGTACTTTTTGCCATTAAAACTCCATGAACTTAATTAGTGTTTGTTAATCATTTTCCATTTATTATTGATGACACGTTACAAATCTAGCATGGTGGTGGAATGCAGAAGTCCGGGAAGACATCAAAATAAAGAAGGATTGCAGGAAAAAGTGGGAGATAGAAAAGACAGACCAGGCAAGGAAGATGGGAAATAAGTGATTCCAATTGCAGAAAAGGTCAAAGAGAACAGATTGCAGTGGTCTGGGTGCATGTACAGAAAATCAAGATATTAAGGCAAGAAGAAACAAAGGCATCCAGCAAAGAAGTGGACGGACTGTGTGGGAGAAGACCTGCAACAGTCAGGTATGAGTGTCGAAGAATGCAGGAGAGTGACAGTGAATAGAGAAAAATGGCTACAGTTGACAACAAACTGATCCCATGTAGAAAATGGGAAAAGGGGGGTTGATAATCAAGGGAGCCCGCAGGATTTTTTGCAGGGGGGTGCAAGCATGGAGCACCGCCCTGACCCCACCCACTTCAAAGCACCGCCCCAAACCCCACCCCAACACACACATACAGCCATTCCAGTATCCCATTACTTGGCTATTTCTCCCCAGTTGCCATAAACACTGTTCAAAACTGTGTGCATATTGTTTTATGCATTACTTCTACAATGATTGCAGATACTTGGTTTTAATTTTCAACTTTAATTTCAAATTTTAGGGCCTCAGGGCCAATAGCTTAGTAACCTCCTATTTTATAGCACAAACACTGATAGACATTTCCTAAACTTAAACAAAGTAATAGTCTTACAATGAAAACAGACTTAGCATTAAAACTTCTCTACCTTTGAAACTCACATGCACTGAAACAGCATTTAAACCCACATTCAAAGAAAATGCATCTGGCCAGTGGCAGGTTAAGTTTACATTTAGACTGTATTCAAATCATAGGCCCCTTGCACACATTTCAGAACCATGCATAACTGCTTTGATTCACCTTCCTGATTGTATTAATTATAATATATAATAACTGAATTGTATCCCTTGTTAATACAGCACCACTTAGAGTGTGTTTTACAGTTTTGAACATTTTTTCCATTAAGCAATGAAACAAAACATATGAACCAATAATGACAAATTGCCCAATTCAGAACATTTCAACCATAAAAGGCCACTTAAATGTCTGTCATTACAATGTACCAATATCAGTCAATATGCACAATCTCTGCAGAAGTAAAAGTCATCTGAATAATTTCACATTAAAGAGATCTGAAACTAATAGAGAGGTTGTTGCTAAAAAACAGCTTTATATTTCAGTGTTTCATCTACAAATTCAGTGCCTACTGCCCTTAAACAATAAATTTCCTATGTTACATTTAAAAAAAATGCTAAGCTTGTATATTGCAATAGGAATAAGTGGCAAGCGGAAACACAAGTTCATAGTTACTAGGCATCTCATCCAAAGGAGGACATACTCAGGACTGCAGCACTCCAACCCCTTAAAATACAAATCTACATGTGGTGGGAGTAAAACCTACAGCCCTCTACATCAAGATGCAAGTATGCTACCTGCTGTGCTACTAAGACTGTTTTGACATTTAATACCACAACAGTGGTACCATTTGCTAAAGAAAACAGTTGCACATTTTAAGCAGACTTAGCATGAACAACAGTAAACATCTCTTCCCTTGAAGCTCACAATTCCTTGAAAATGTATGTGAAAATAAATTCCACCTGCTAACTCTAAATAGGGCATTTCACTCTCACACACATCTCAACCTCTTAGTGCAAGAAATCTGGACAAAGCCTAAAATAAATAGGGACGGATTATAAATATTGCTCTCATTAATGTAATCGTAGAATAACAGGATTTGTGATAGTATGCATTTTTCTAAAGGATATGGCATCTAAAACTCAAATGTCTGTTATTATTTAGCAACGTCAATCCTTTTTATTTGGCATTTGTTAACCGGGATAGTCCATCTGTGCAAAATCCCTTTTCAGTGGAGGCCCGGGAGAAAAGCTCAGGAGGAATATGGGGCAGAAATCTGGACATTCTGAAAATACCTGGACAGCTGAACACACACACAGCCTCTCAATCTCTTAGCACAAGAAATCTGGAAAAGCCTGTTATAATGTTGGGGACAAAGGCTCAAACTAGGGCCACATTTAGAAAGTTGCTAGAATAACAGGATTTATGTTAGAATGAATTTTCTACAGGATATGAAGTCTGAAAATCAAATACATATTATTTAGTAACTTTAATCCTTAGCTCATCCCAGTGATTTGCCAAAAAAACCTGAAAATTTATGAGGAACAGACCAAAATATAAGACAAAAGTCTGGACATTCTGTGGAAATCTGTACAGTTGATAGGTATGACACACACATACATCCCCTGACCCTTAGAAAGTGCATAGAACAAAGTTTGCATTAGTATGCATTTTCTGAGGATATGCAGTCAAACTCAAATGCCTGCCATTATTTTCTGCCTTCAGTCTTCAATGATTTGCCAAAAGAACACAATTTTATAAGAAACAAACTGAAAATATGAGACAAAAATCTGAATTGTGAGGTATGAAACTTTCCACAACCAATAAACATTTTTAAGAAAAGAAAATAGCACAATACATACATTACTTCATAAATACTGTCATACTTCCATGGATTTATAACACTTATTGTTTATTTTGAACTTTAACATGCAAGATTTTGTAGGCATATATGCAAACAAGGAGCCATATTGTCCGAAAAAAAAGAAAAGAAAAGAAAAAGAAAACTCTCTCGCTCTGTCTGCAGCTATTCCAATGAACCATTACTTGACTATTTCACCCAATTTACTATAAACACTAATGTGCATACTGCTTTACAACACTAATGTGCATACTGCTTTACTTTTTACGATGATTTGAACTTAATTTGAAAGTTTTATTTTGCATTTTACAGCACAAACACCAAGACATCTGCTAAACAAACTTAGCATTAAAACTTCTCTGCCCTTAAAACTCACATTCATTGAAACAGCACTGAAACCCACATTCAAAGAAAATACATTTTGCCAGTGGCAGATAAAGATTAACTTTGGGCCGTTTTCAAATCATAGGCCCCTTGCACCTAAACAAACACGTGTTCTTTGATACACCTTCCTGATTGTATTAAATTATATTCCTTGTACAATACAGTACAGTTGTTAGAGGGCATTTTAAATTTATTGTTTTGAACATTTTTCCAGTAAATAATCAAACAAAATGCATGCACCAATAATGACAAAACTGCCCAATTCAGAACATTTCCATCATAAAAGTCTACTACAGTCTACCAGTATCAATAAATATGCACAATCTCTGAAGTAGTAAAAGTCATCTAAATAATTCCACATTAAAGAAATCTGCAACTAATTAAGAGGTTGCTTCTAGCAAACAACTTTATATTTCATTGTTTCATCTACAAATAAAGTGTCTATTGCCCTTGAGGAATAATTGCATTACAAAAAATGATAAGCTAATAATATTGCAATAGGGAATGGATGGCAAACTGATAACAGGTGCATAGTTACTAGGCATCTTCACCAAAAAGCACTGTAGCATCCACCCCCTTTACAACATAGCACAGTATCAGCAATGCAACTACTTACTGTGGGAGTAGAACCCAGATTCTTCTGCATCAAAAGCAAGTACACTACTGCTTCTGCTATTAACAATGCAATTGGACTATAAGCAGCACTAAACTTTTGTTCCCCTGCAGCTCTCAGATTCTTGTAAAATCTACTTGACACTCAGCTGTATTTCTGAACTTTGCAGCACAAGAAATCTGGAAAAGGCCAAAATTTATTGGGGTACAAAGCCCAAAAACTTGGGACACATTTTAAACATTGCTTGTATAATGTTGAAAGTTGCTAGATTAAATGCTGTGCTACCACCATACATTTTACTGCCACATATTAAACTCACGACCCTGTGCAAAACAGTCAGAGCAACATACCACTAGGCCAACACATCTGTTTTTTGAAAGAAAGGAAGACTGAAACTTAAATGTCTACCATTTAGTGAATTCAGTTCTCACCATAGCTTTCAACCTCTTGGCACAAAATACCTGAACAAAGCCAATAATGGCCAATAATACAACGCCCAAACATATTCAGTGAATTCAGTTCTCACCATAGCTCTTAACCTCTTAGCAAAAAGACAAAGCCAGTAATGAGGGAATACAGCCCCCAACCATATTCAGAGTGAATTCAGTTCTCACCATAGCTCTCAACCTTATCACAAAATATACCTGGAAATAATGGGGAATACAGTTCCAAAAATAGGGACAAATTTCAAATACCCATGTTATAAACTTAGAAAATTGCTAGAATAAAGGTTTTGTGTTACCATGTACTTTCTGAAGAACATGAAGTCTGAAATTCAAATGCCTGCTATTTTATTTATTTAACATTTGTTAACCAGGAAAGTCTGACTTGGAACAAAAGCCAATTTTCAGCCAAGCCCAGGGAAAATACTGCAGACACATGTCCTTGGAACAAAAGCCAATTTTCAGCAAAGGCCCAGGGAAAAATACTGCAGACACATGTCTTTGTAACATGGGAGGACACCAGAGCAAACCCACACAAACACAGGGAGGACATGCAGACTCCACACAGAAGGCACCCCAGCCAAGAATCAAACCAGAGAACCTCTAGCTGTGAGGGAACAATGCTACCACTGCACCATCAACTATTTAAGGTGTTAAACACTCAGAAACCACATATTTTACAAGTAACAGAACAAAATATGAGGCAAAAATCTCCAAAAGTTTCACAAATGGTGGTGGGTAGGGAATTCAGGCTCTTGTTACCTGTAGCGAAGGTACAGGGTTTAGCCACCAGTACTCATTGAGTGGGGGTACAGGGCTCCAGTCTGTGTAACCCTAAACACTTAAGTTGGCATTTTACACACACACACACACACACACACACACACACACACACACACACACACACACACACACGCATTCTAGTAGTACACTTGCACATAAGAAAAAATGCAATAGCAATGCAAGTTTCTCTCAGACATAATCAATGCAGCAAGCCCAAAGAAAACCAGTAAACAGAATGCACAACATTCAGTTCATAACAGTGCAAGTTTCACGACATAATCAAAGCAGCAAGCCCAAATAAAACCAGTAAACGGAATTCAAGTTCAACACTCAAATAAGGAGTCCAAAGAAAAAACAGTAAACGGAATGCATCAGATAAGAAACCATTAGCTACTAGTGCAATGCAATTGTCTCTCGCTTCTCTTGGACATAATCAATGCAGCAAGCCCAAAGAAAACAGACTAGTAGTGCAGTCTTTTACCCTACCTGGAGGAGCCAGGGAAGAAAGATGTGCTGTACACTGCCTGAATAAGAACAGGAAACCCCACCGACTGGTCTGACTCTGCAGCTCTTGACTGCTGCACAAGTTTAAATTAAGTAGCAACAAATGTCAGTTGACTTCTGACAAGCTGTCTGCCTCATGAAGCTGAAGTCATCGCACACACCCTGCACGTGAGGATGATGTCCCCCCTCAAAAAAAAAAAAAAAAATTTGAAATTAAACAGGCAGGCCACTGAATTGTGGCACCCCAATATTTTGCCTCAAAACTGGTATTTACAGAGCAATTTAGTACTTGAGAGGTATGTATACAAGTTACTTGCTCAGAATTATACAGTAGACAGATGGCGACTGAGGGAATCAACCTCTGCACTACAGTAAACAGCTTGCCAACACCTGATAGCCTTAATCATTTGTGTTAACTAGCAAGCTAAAACATGCAGACATAGGGAGAACAAGCCAAAAAATTTGTCCTTTGCTTTCCTGCACATGACTAAAGCATCATACTCTGTTCTCCTTGACCTTCTCTGCAATTGATACTATTTTGGATTTTGCTCTGATGTCCTTATTTTATTCAGCTGTCCCATAGTGTGCATCCTTCTGTCCATCTCAACCAAATCCAATCCTTCCTCAATGGGCTTGCATTTACAGTCCAGGCTTCTGGGCTATAAGGAAGCAATAGTTGCATTACTGTTTTGTATACTTTACTTTTCAGCTTGTCATTTTTATTTCACAGACTACCCCATGACACACACTGAATTTTCAAAAGGACACACTGTCTTATTCAAATATCTGTTTATGACTACAGTTCTGAATGCCAGAAATAGGTTCATAGGTTCATACTAGGCTATCTGCCCGAGGGCATTTATAAGCCTAGCCATAGTTTTGTGGCTTACGCCACCCCTTAGTTTGGAGAAACTATGCCCATTATTTAGCTGTGCCTCTGTCGAGCAGTGACACTGAGGTAACCCCTGGGGTGTATCTGCGATCTCCAATCCATTGGTCAAGATTCCTCTTGAACAAGGCCAGCGAGGTGCTCTGCTTCACATAAACCGGGATTTTGTTCCACAGCATAGGGAGTCTTTGGGTGATGAATCTATCCCTCCAGCACGCCCTATTCCTAATAACCGTGTCAAGGTTTAAGTCACCCGCCTTGTGGCTCTGAGGATCTAGATTTTTGAGATGAAGCATATTCATCAAATCTGGGTTTGACATGGCCTTGTATGTCAGGCATAGGTCACCTCTGAGTAAGTGCACGCAACTGAATATAACTGGAGTTCTTTCAGCCGCAGCATAAGACAGATTTTTGAGACCCTTTATCCTTTTGGTGAGGAACTTTGTGGCCTCTCCAGCTGCTGCAAGTGTCGGGTCAGATACATTCAATGGGGCATTGTACTCGATCACTGGTCTGATGAGTGATGAGTATAGGGAGACTATGACTTCCTTGATCTAGATGTGAATCCCTTCATGATAAGGTCGGCAATGTAGAAGGTCTTCCTAACTACTTTAGCAATATGAGTGTCGAATGCAAGGTTACTGTCAACCTGGGTTCCCAGGTCCCTAATAACTTCTTCTGTGTTCAGGGATTGCCACCTATATGGTAGCTAGGGGTAACCTTATTTTTCCAAGGGTATGACTATGCATTTCTTGGCATTTAACTTGAGGCCTTGGCTCTGGCACCAGTTATCCGCTTCTGTGAGACCCTTCTGAAGGATATCTGTGTCGATGTGTTCTCAACTACGCCCAGTTTATAGTCATCTAACTTTGTCAGCCATAACCCTCCTGTGTTTGCTAGAATGCCAGAAAACCACACATTTTGAAAACTAAATGAAACAAATGGGTCATTCTGCAAATATATTCTGAAAGCCTTGCTTACAAAGATAACATCTTGAATAGTTTTATGTGCATAAGGGATTCTTATTCTCTCTCAGTGACCATATCTTTAACCACTCAACTGCAGTATGGACTCTTGTTCTGACACACACACACACACACACACACACACACACACACACACACACACACATCTTAGTGTACCTGTCAGCAGCTTCCACATAATCCATTAACACTCCTGTGCTGTGGAACATCACCACACTTCTAGCAGCTTACACACATCAATACATTCCACAGCATTTTCTAAAACAAAACCTAGTTTACACAAGACAAGCACAAATACCTTTAGTGAGCAATAAACATAACAGGTTAATATAACATCAGTAAGAAATCTTTCTTACAGTGATAACAGTTACATTCACTGTCTTCATGTCATTACTGTAATATACAACAATGACATCAAACATCATACATCTTCTGTAAAGTTTCACTGTCTTATCTTGAAACTGGCCATGTATTCTCAGTCAGAGCACTTGTTAGCCAAACAAACTTTCACATGACAGCAAGGCACCCACCTCTTGAGTGTTTGTTTACTGTGATTTTAGAGACATATCAAAAATATGCTTAACTGTAAGAAATATAAATAATACTGAATCTCTATCAATGTGTGGAATTACAATGCAAATATCACTGACAGCTGCAAGGCATTATAGCTAACAATTTTACTGCCATTGAGTTACAAGTACACCTTTCATTTTCAAATACTTGCTGTTATTAATGGGCAAGTCACTTAGTTAAGGAGGACAGCCAAAACAAAATAATGGATGCCATAACGAGGTGTAAATTAGAAGTATATAAAAAAAAAAAATGCAATAAAAACAAACCAGGCACAAACACAACAATGCTAGTACATATCCATTTAAAACAAGTAGCAGCCAGCAAGAAATGCTCAGACATAAAACGGACAGTCAGTGCAATTTCTTCTATTAAAGAGGTCACCTAACTAATTCATTTAGCACAAAGACAAAATGGTTAAACTGTTCATCTCTCTGAATTTTCAGATAAGTTACTTACCTTAGTTTGCTTACCATACGTTTTTTGGGGGAAACTAAATAACCGCTAACTAAACCGAACCGAAAATAACGTGTTGTGATGCCTGTATTAGGAGAATTTAGGTCACTTCAGGCAACTCTTAATCATTACTGTTCAAACGACACGCATTCGTTAAAAATCAGAAATAAGCAAGGAGACTATTTTGTGGCAACTGAAAAATATTTAAGGGAAACTTAAAGGAACCTCCGCGATATGGATGCAGCCAATTGAAAACGGACTGTTACAAACCTCCAAGTCTTGTCTGTGTTTTCCAACAAATTAAACTGTTTTTAACAGCTTCCATTAACTCTGTCTTCACTTTTACATCCTGCCGACATGGTTAACAGGAACTTGAGCTGCGATCCGCAGGTCGGGATTTTTATTTCCAAGAGCAGAAAACCGCTCTAGGTACCAGAACACACTGAATGAAATCTACACACTAGTAGCAGCCCCCGAGTCGCACAAAAGACTAAAACAGGTCGCAAACACCTGTTGCATCTGTGCGACTGGACGGGATGTAAAGGGCGTTCTTAAAGAGGAACGCCCTTTAAAAAAAAAATACACACTGGAACTTTTTTTTTTTTAAATTAAATTAAAAAAATTTCTCAGCCAGCCCAGTTCCAGGGGGGTGCACCCTTGTTGATAATGTTAAAATGTACATTACTGAAATTTCAATAAAAATAAGTAGAAAATATATGGGGAAAGTATTCTATTACAGGCTGTAAAGATAAACAGCATTAAACAAGCTAGCAAGTTATTACAATAGTTGTACTACAGAAACTAACTGTTTATTTCACTACTCAATAAATATTATAAATTAACAAGTCCGCATTGTGATTTAATGTAGTTATTTTCCCCAATTTCTGCATATATTCACTTATTTCCAAATCTGTGATCCAAGCTAGGCCCATATGTGCTAATATGCTCAATGGCAGTGTTGTTAATATGTAGTCATCAAGGTGAGTCAGTCTAGGCTATTGGTACACATTCACTGAAATGTGTAGCCTTTGTACCATTGTGTTACTGTCTAATAATAGGCACTCTGATAATGGCTCACTAAGCTGTATTGTTAACCATTGGCAAAGCTAAAAATGGTATTTTGCCCATCTGTTCTAAAATGCCTAGAAAACATATTGATGATATCAATACAATTTGCATAATTACTTTGAACCATTAGTTGCCCATGCACTGAAACACCAGTAGTTTTATGTTAGCATAAACTGTATGCATAATATCAAAGTTATCTACACTTCATTTTGTTTACTTTAAATGTACCATTACAGAATGCAGCTTTACTCCCCAGGTTACTGCTGATAAAAGCAATTCATTAAAAAAATGCGTCATGTATGAAATAAAAAGCAGTCATACGAATCAAACAAGTACATTAAGAATGTAACAGCTTTAGAAAGTCCTGCATTCCTAATGACTGAACAGTATTACTGACAACATTCTAAGATACTCACATGTGAGTTTGTTATTTGTCCACTTTAAAGAGACAATCCCAGTGTTTACAATTAGGGTCTGCGTTAAGCTGACAGAAGTCACGCCCACTTTGACACATCACTTTCTTTCCCACCCACAGTGTCATTTTACTTTTAAATATACTGTAAACCCACAGTTCCAGTCTTGTTTTAGCTCCCAGGATAAACTAATCTTTGGATTTGTGTTCCTCTCTGACTTGCATTAGATTGGGGAACTATGCCCCCAGCTCTTGGCTCATATTTAAAATAAAAAAAGCTGTGCTAGGGAAAAGGGATATCAGTGTATACTAATTTTTAAATTTTGCATCACTCGGGCTTCTACAGATGTACAAGCAGCCCGCTCATAAAAAATTAGTGCATTTGTCTAATAGTATTCAGAAATAAGGACATATCAAAACTAGAAGCTGAAAAAGGAACAGAAGTGTGTGTCTACTAATGCTCCACCTTTCTGTCACACACTTGCTTTCTATGGAATTACTAGCAGGTCAAAAAGTCACTATACACCGGGGTAGTATTCAAAAACCAGAACACAGTAAAACATGAAAAAAGAGAAATATGGATGTTCATTGTGTTTCACTGTTGCAGTCATGACTGTAGGGTTCTCCCCTGCCGGCAGGCAGTCCTCGGTTGGCCAGAATCCCAAAGTCTGGGTCCGGCATCGGCTGTTCAACCATGCTCCCTGATGTCAGGGCGCCAGAAGTACAAAGCTAACAGCCGACGCCATCTTCTCCAGTCTTTCTTGCCGTGCGGTGATAGCAGTTCGCAAGTGCCGGTCGGCTGACTCCTGACGATTTTTTCTGATAAACTTCAGTCCGAAGACTTTCTTCTCCACTCAAAGCTAAGTACCCGTTAGAAACTTTTTCTTCCTCCAGTCCGATGTCAGAAAAAGTTAATAATTGCATTTCATGTGGGAAGCAAATACCTCATAAGGATTTTCACTCTTACTGTATTCCTTGCTTAGGCCCTGACCACGATGTAGCTAGTTGTTGGTTTTGTGCTAGATTCAATCAACGTACAATTAAATGCTTTTTATTACTTCAGTAGGCACTTTAACTACAAAATGTCGTCGGATACAGTTCCGGCTACCGGAGTTCACAAACGTCACAAGGATAAAGACAGGCCTCCGAGGTCCAAATCTGATGATAGCGCACAAGCGGAGCCAGCTTCAGGTTCGGCCGTCGTCAGTGAGGTGCTTTTGCAGCCCCTGTCGTCGCCCATTTCAGAACCGATGGCCGAAACGGACTCTCATGAGGAGCCAACAAGGCCTTTAAATATCTCTATTGCAGGACCTTCGGACAATGCTCCTTCGGATGGGTCTGGAGCCGCTGTGCAGGTACCGGCTTCCAAAGGGGTTTTCAGGCCTACTCAGCTTATAATAAAGGCAAAGACAAAGGCAAAGACTCCCTTCTAAATCAAAGACTGCAACACAGGCCTCTTCTGTACCAGCTCCCAAGTCACAGAAACAGTTACTCAAGATGGCGGAGGATTTACTTACTATGATTAGGGGTTCACATCCCCCTCCAGATAAAAGGCCAAGGCAAGATTGTTTATTATGATTCCTCTGATCAGGCTTCTGTTTCTTCAGTTTCCTCTTCTGACCAGGAATATTCTTTCCCTCCTTATGAGGATTCTGATGCTGAGGAATCTATTCCCTCAGCTTCTCCCCCTGAGGATTTCTCTTTTGGGGAAACTTTGCATGAAATGAGGGAACATTTCCACTGGGAAGGACAGGAGTATTTGGAATCTAAGAAAAGACTAAGGGATTTTCTTCTTCTCCCCCAACATAGACCCCTGGCTATTCCTCCTGTTTTGGATATTGTGGATGATGCTTTTTCGGAGGCTAATTTAACCCCTGATTCTTTTCCTCCTGCTCCTGTCAAGCCGGATAGATATTACAGGGTTCCTGATTCCCACCAGTTTTTATACAAGAACCCTTCTGCTGACCCTGAAACCATTTCTCAGGGCCCTAAGGGAGTTAAGGCCGCTTCTGCCAAAAATCCCATTCCCACTGAAAAGGACTCTAGATCTTTAGAAAGTTGGGGCAAAAAAGTGTACACTTCTGCTACTTTGTCCATCAGGGCTTTAAACTGTCAGTTTCATATGCTGAAATACCAGCAATTTCTCTTATTTTGTTTGGATCAAAAGCTGAAGAAGTGATTAAAAAGATGGAGGATAAGGTGAAATCCATGCAAACAGTTAAAGATTTCTTACAAGTACAGCCACCAAGATTTAGCAGAAATTGGCCTTCTAAAAATTGGTCCTTTCCCACTTCAGACAGGCCTCAGAGGGGTAGATATAGACGCTCCAGAGGAAGGCCTCAAACACAAGGTTCTTATAGACCAAGACAGTGGACTGCTTCCACCCCTAGGGGAGGAGAGGACAGGTCACAAACTCATAGGAAACAAACTCAATGACTCCCTCTGTTGGGCTGCAGGAACTTCTTGCCTGGAAGCCCCTCTTGGAGGAAAACTCTCTCTTTTTTATCAAAATTGGACTCGTATAACCCAAGACAAGTGGGTTCTGGATGTGGTTCTAAGAGGTTACAAATTCCATTTTCATACCCTGCCAAGGCCAAACGGATGGCCAGACCTTCCAAAACATCAATGGACAGAGGCCTTAAACCAGGTGGAAGCTCTTTTGGCTATGAAAGCCATAGAACTGGTTCCACTTTCAGAGATGGGACAAGGTTTTTACTCAAGGCTCTTTCTAGTCCCCAGGAAGCAAAACTTATGGAGACCCATTCTGGATCTGTCAGTCTTGAACACCTTTCTAGAGATTCCAAAATTCAAGATGCTTACTCTACAGCAGCTACTTCCAATGCTGTCCAAAGATGCTTGGATGGTAACTTTGGATTTAAAGGAGGCATATTTACACATTCCCATCGGGCAGGATCGCAGAAAATACCTCCGGTTCAAGGCCGGATCAAGGCACTTTCAATTCTCTGCACTGCCCTTTGGATTGTCTACTGCACCCAGGGTCTTCACCAAATGCCTGGCTCCAGTAGTAGCTTACTGCAGACTCAAGGGAATTCAAATTTACCCTTATCTGGACGACTGTCTTATTCAGGCAGACAGCAAGGATGTCTTACTCCAGCATCTAGAATTTGTGCAGAACCTCCTCAAGTTCCTGGGTTTCTCTGTAAACATACAAAAGTCAGATTTGACACCCTCACAACAGATAACTTTTCTGGGTGCTCTTCTAAACACCACAACCCAGATGGCATTTCTAACATCCGAAAAACAGTTACAGCTGGCTTCAACTTTCAAAACCTTGGCAACTTTAACTCAGCTATCTGCAAGGAGATTCCTGCAGGCTCTGGGTTACATGGCCTCCTGCATCCTTCTCGTACCATATGCAAGACTACACATGAGGAAAATACAGTGGTACCTAAAAAGTGTATGGTCTCAGCATTGCCACAGTTTAGACATACTGATCTCCGTCCTTCCTTGCCTTCAAAAGGAATTTCTTTGGTGGTCCAGGGCATGTACTCTAAACAAAGGGAAACCCTTCTGTCTGCCTCCTGCCACTCAGATTCTAACCACGGACGCCTCGGATTATGCTTGGGGAGCCCATTTTCAGGGCAACTGTCTGCAGGGCCTTTGGACAAAGGATCAGAAGCACCTGCATATCAATTTAAAGGAAATGTTAGCCATCCAGGAAGCTCTTACTGGCCTTCAGGAATCTTTTACATCCAGGGCAACTACTAATACGGACAGACAACACCACAGTTATGTGGTACATAAACAAGCAAGGAGGATCTCATTCCTACCCCCTTTGCAGACTAGCCATGGATCTATGGAACACAGCTCTAGCTTGCGATCTGGACCTTCAAGCTCAGTTTCTACTAGGGAAGCTAAACTTCCTGGCAGACAGTCTGAGCAGAAACCTTTCGGATCCACACAAATGGATGCTGGACACCAAAATATTCAGGATGATAACAGCAGTCTGGGGATGTCCTCACATAGACCTCTTTGCATCCCACCTCAATCATCAACTACAGAATTTTTGCACCAGGACTTTCCACAAAGAAGCTTGGAAAGTGGATGCCCTATCATTCAGTTGGAGGAACCTTTCGGGATATGCCTTTCCGCCTCTTCCTCTTCTTCCACGGGTATTATTAAAGATAAAACAGGACAAGCCCAAGATGATAATCTTGCTGGCCCCAAATTGGCCTCGACAGTTTTGGTACCCAACTCAAAAAAACCTATGTCTGGAGCCCCCTTGGGTTTTACCGCAGTTTCCGAACCTTCTGTCCCAACATCAGGGTCAGGTTCTACACTCTCATGTCAGAACTCTCAGCCTGGCGGCATGGTTATTCCAGGGCCTTTGATTTCTTCTTTCCTACCCAAGCAGGTTATTGATGTCATTTTGGAAGCCAGACGTCCTAGTACTAGAAAATCTTATGCAGGAAAATGGAAAAGATTTTGTTCCTGGATGCAGGCTCAGGATTCTGATCCTCTTCTTCCAAACATTCCTTTAATTTTACTTTACTTGACAGATCTCTTACATAAGGGCCTCTCTTTCTCTTCCATTAAGATTCATGCCTCTGCTATTTCTGCTCATTATAATACAGACCCTCCAATCTTTTCCCACCAGCTCATGAGAGTTTCTCAGGGGAGCTAAGAACTTAAGACCTCCTAGATCTCCTCCCATTCCTGCTTGGGATCTCAACTATGTTTTGGAAAAACTGACCTTGCCTCCTTTTGAGCCTGCCGCCTCTTCTGACATCAAGTTTTTATCTTGGAAGACAGCTATTCTGTTAGCCCTAACCTCTGCCAGGAGAGTTTCAGAGTTACAAGCTCTTATGGCTGTGGAGCCTTATATTATTTTTCATCAAGACAGAGTGTCTGAGGACTAATCCTACCTTCATGCCTAAAGTGGTTTCGAAAGTGGCTTTAAATCAGACTATCCACTTGCCTATCTTTTTCCCCACTCCTCAAAATAAAGGGTAAAGGATCTTACATTCCTTGGATGTACACAGACAACTACGTTTTTACCTAGACAGAACCAAGGACATCAGGAAATCAGAGCAATTGTTTGTTTCTTATGCTTCAAGTTCCCAAGGTAAAGCCATTTCAAAACAGACCATTTCTAAATGGATTGCTCATGGAATCAGATTTTGTTATTCTCACCATGGAAAGCAAATCCCAGGGAGTATACGGACTCATTCCACCAGAGCTGCTGCCACTTCTGTGGCTTTTCTCAGGGGAGTTCCTACCAAGGACATTTTGGAGGCTGCAACTTGGAGTTCAGTGCATACTTTTTCTAAGCACTACAATCTACCTCTCTACTCTAAGTCTAGGGCAGGCTTTGCCTCTGCAGTCTTGCAGGGCCTTTTAGCCGCCCCTTCTTCTTTATGACCACCTCCCTTTCTTTCAGCTTTGGGATTCTACCCTAAAGTCACGACTGCAACAGTGAAACATGATGAACATAGTACAGTTGTGTACACCTACCATAAATGTAGATGTTCGAGTGTCTTCACTGTTGCAGTCTGGGTTTCCCTCCCTCCTATCCCCTCTTGTTTTTACTTTTGTGTGGTTCCTTTTTTCACCATTCTTCTGAGGTGTATTTGCAAAGGATATGGGACCTTTTTCATTTTTGGACTGCTGACATCTGGAGCAAGAAAAACTGGAGAAGATGGCGTCGGCTGTCAGCTTTGTACTCCTGGCGCTCTAACGTCAGGGAGCATGGTTGAACAGCCGACGCCGGACCCAGACTTTGGGATTCTGGCCGACCGAGGACTGCCTGCCGGCAGGGGAGAACCCTACAGTCATGACTGCAACAGTGAAGACACTCGAACATCTACATTTATGGTAGGTGTACACAACTGTACTTTTCCACTACTGTTTGCCCGACTCAGATGTTTTTTATAGGTAGAAGCCAAGTCATAAAATTGTTGTAGATGGCCAGAATTCACAATCACCACAGAATAATATATGAAATGAAAGAAACAAAAAACTCTGTTTACTAATGTTTTAAAAGCCTTGCATTACTGATGTACTTTCTAGAGTAACAGCAGCAGGCAGGTCATAAAACACCTGAAAGGCTTATTTTCTCAGTGGATAAAATGCAAAAATTAAACTAATTAATGGCTCACAGGGAGAGCAATTGTCAGTACAACTGACATTTGAGATGGAATTTGGCTAACACCTTTGAAACTTCCTTCAGGCACTCTTCCCCCACCCCCTCAGCCAAATGTGAGCATGCTCAGAAAGGTAAACCTGAAATGTAAACAAAGGCTGAATCAAAGCAAAAAATCCCTGGGACTGTCCCATTAATGTAATATTCTAAATAGGAGGTTTTACTCTTCATTTGCATACACAGAGATCACAAGTCATTTAAGCAGAGAGTGAAGGTCACCCTTCCCTAGTTAACAAACAATGAAAATTGTCAGACAGATGAGGCATCTCATTTAGTTGGGGTGGTACAGATTAGCGCTGATGACAGGAAGTAGCCTGCAGTTAAAGATTCCAGTTTCACTATAGACAACTGCCTTACACTTGGTACCCATATTTTATTAAGCTGAACACAATCCTAGTAAGAAACAATCCCTGGAAATCAGAAAGACTTACTGCACTGTGGAAGCCTCACCTCTGAAGGTTTCCTTAGTGCAGGAAGCCTGAGCAATTTGTGACCAGTTCCCCGCTAGTCTGGTATGTGGTTACCAGCTGCAGCACAGAGATTAGTCTCACTGGGGAAGCTGCATGAAAAAATGGCAGTCCAGGGAAACAGCTACTGAAAATTAGCTAAGTGCTCTCCCCTGGAGTTGGTGCTGGCCCTGGAATAACTTGGCAGAGCAATTTAAAGAATCACTTTGACAAGTACTGTTTTCACAAAGAGAAAAAGTGCATGCTATCTTGTGTGCATGTGTGTGTGTGTGTGCACTTGTCTTTGCATCTTTGTGTACATCTGCATCAATCTGTGCATGTGTTTGGGAGAGTGAATGAATCTGGGAGTGTGACTATGCCTGTAGGAGACTGTTTGTGGCTGCATGTATGTGTGTGTGTTTATGCTTTGCACAGATGTCTGTATGTGCATGAGTGCACATGTAGAGAAGTGTCTCTGCAACAACGATGCATGGGCTGATAGACAGAGCACTAGAGCATGCAGGTGTGACAACACAGTATTCAATTTAGAGACATTAGAGTTAGTAGTGGTGTGGCTACGGTGGTGCAGCGGTTAGCGTTGCCGCCTCACAGCAAGAGGTTCTCCGGTTCGATCCTTGGCTAGGGTGCCTTCTGTGCAGAGTCTGCATGTCCTCCCTGTGGTTGCGTGGGTTTCCTCCGGGTGCTCCAGTTTCTTCCCACATCCCAAAGACATGCTGTAGGTGGATTGGACACTCTAAATTGGCCCAAGGTGTGAGTGTGTACGTGCCTTCTGTGGAAGGTTGGGCGCCGGGCTGGCAACTCGGCACAGTAAAACTCCACTGACAATCATGAGCAGACAGGTGATCCGCTGTGGCGACGCCTAACCAGGAAAAGCCGAAAGAAAAAGAACAGTTAGCAGAGGTGCAGCAGTTAGCTTTGTCACCTCACAGCATGAGGTTCTCCGGTTCGATTCTCGGCTGGGGTGCCTTCGGTGCAGAGTCTGCCTGTCCTCCCTGTGGTCACATGGGTTTCATCCAGGTGCTCCGGTTTCCGCTCATATCCCAAAGACATGCTGCAGGTGGATTGGACACTCTAAATTGGCCCTGGGCATGACAGCGTGCATGTGTGTGCCTTCCGTGGAAGGTTGGGCGCTGGGCTGGCAACTCGATACCGTAAAACTTTCCTGCCAATCATGAGTGGACAGGTGATTCGCTGTGGCGACCTCCCCCAACTGTTAAAAGCCGAAAGAAGAATAAGAGTTAGCTGCGAATCAGCTGTCCCTTGGAGCAGCTTTACTTTGTCTCTGAATTGGGGATTCCTGCTATCAGCCTTATTGATAGCCCTGCATTAGTCAATTTACACTGGTTACACAAATTTATCTGAATCTCAAGGAATGTCTTCCTTAAAAATATGTCATATCATTGGCTAATTATCATGACATAAAACAGTGAGACTGTTCTGACCCAACAGCCAAAACGTTGTAAAAGTAAATCAAAGCAACTTCAAAATAGGGGACAGAGCTTCCAGTTGTAGCTAACTAAAGCTACACACAAACGTAGAACTTTAAACCAGCCATCTTTTAAGGTTAAGACAAAACAGTACTTAGTCAACCTTCAGCGCCTGCTCAACATGTTCTCCAGTTACTGACAAAATCACTTAATCTCTCAACTCCTCACTGTTAATCCTCACCATAAGTAGTTACTTATTTAACTAAAACAATTCTTATTCAAATTCTGGCTCTGCCCCTGTTCTAATCCAGGGTAAACTCCTGACAGCATTTCTTTTCACCATTCTACCTCCTTTAATTTCTCCTCACAACCTTTGTCACCTATGCATATTTCTCAATTACCTGCTGTGTCTTATTAATCTCACACTATGCATTCATTTATTCTTTTTCAACACAAACTAAGCCTTAAATAAAATGCATCACAATCATGTTAATTCATTCACTGTAATGTACATGCAATGAAATGGTGATACTCTGCTTCTACTTTGCATGCAAGATGTACACTTGTTTCAATTATGCCGATCTCCCAGTAATGTAATCTAAGTCATCATGCAACTGTAATTGTTGTCTTAACTACATTAACACTGTAAAAAATGAATGCTGTGTATAATACTGTAAAATGTTTAATTTTAATGCTGTGATTTTTGTTTATGTTTTAAAACATTGCTGATTATGGAGCTTTTCTCCATGGGCTTCCAATGAAAATGGGCACAGCAGGCCCAGTAGGACTTTCCTGGTACACAAATAAGTAAATAACTAGTACAGACAGCTGAATACAAACAAAATCACTACTGTTTCTCCTCGAACTCCCTCACCCAACAAATACAGCATTTCAAATGCTAGGAAGACACTAGGAATAACAGTACCCATTTATCAGCAAGATACTTCAAACATGATATACATTAACTTAAATTATTTGAAATACTTATATGTACTCTGAGAAAAGTGTTCACATTTCCTGTTTGCTGGAAATAATGTAAATAACTGACAGTGCATTCCTTGTATTCCTGCTTTCAGGCCTAAGACACAGTGAAATGTATCTGCTCATATATCTACACCTCCAATGTAAATTCATGTTCCTCACCCCACCCACTATCTGATAAAGGAGAGTGGTCCATCCCCATAGGTCACTTTTAGGGCATAACACTCCCTACACACACCAGCATCAGCCAGTAAATGTGGCTACAACAACTATATTTAAGCCATCTTCTACATATTCTCACTGGATTGCTAAGAATCACGACTTCATAAAATATATGATCTATTTCATAATAAGTCAAATTAGACATCTAAAAAGGAAGTTATGTCTTACCATAACATTCCATCTGTGTTGTTGATCTTCACTAATCCTTGACTGTGGGCTCGGTTCTGAGCCTCAGAACTGACTCAGCCATTTATTTCAGCTCACGCCTTTCAAAACTCGCGAGCTTGGCACTACCCATGATGCTCCTCTGCAAATTACCTCAGATCGAGTTTGCTAAAAACAGTGACAAACAGATAAAAGTAATAAAAGAGATACCAAGTCTGATTCCATATAATGAAGTCAGTCTTTTGGGATATTCAGTGCACTAAGATTCTTAGGCAGAGGGAAGGAGTGGGGGAATGTCAAGGATGAGTGAAGATCGACAGCATGCATGGAACATTATAGTAAGACATAACTTCTTTATCTGATGTTGTCAATCTTCGTGTAATCCCTGACTGTGGGACAGAGTCCCTAGCTAAATGAATCTTGAGAGGTCTCATGGAAGGATATTCGGAGGGCCATTGAACCGAAAGATGCACATCCGCTACAGACCTGGTCCAATTTGTAATGAGTGATAAAGGAACGAGCAGATGCCTATGTAGCTGCTGCACAAATGTCACCTAAAAAAGCTCAGACATGAAAAACTGTGGAAGCATCTACACCTCTTGCTGAATGAGCTTTTACAGGACATGCTGGTTGAAGTCTCTTTGAATTGTAAACAAAAGTAATGCAATCTCTAAGCCATTTAGCTAATGTAAGGTACAGTTGTGTACACTTACCATAAATGTAGATGTTCGAGTGTATTCATTGTTGCAGTCATTACATTTGGGGTAATCTGCTGGCAGGTTGCCCTCAGTCGGCCTGAATTCCAAAGTCTTGGGTCCTGCGTCGGTTGCTGTCTTCTCTTCCATGATGTCAGGGGTATAAAACATGCAGCCGATGCCATTTTCTTTAGTTTTTCTTGCCCCCAATGTCAGGTGCCCCCAAAAAGGTAGCAAAATTGTATATACATATACATACATATATATATATATATATATATATATATATATATATATATACACATCAATATAAACTTTACCTTCATCTACAAGCAAATACAGAAGGAAAGATAAATTTCAGAATGACAGGGGGATGGTGGGAGGGTAACCTGAACTACAACAGTGAATACACTCGAACATCTACATTTATGGTAAGTGTATACAACTGTACTATGTTCTTCGTGTTTCACTGTTGCAGTCATTACATTTGGGTAGAATCCCAAAGCTATGGTTGGGAGGCTGGAGCTAAACAGCATTAGGTGCGGCTATGAGGCCCTGCAGCACTGCAGTGGCAAAGCCTGCCCTGGACTTAAGAGTAGAGAGGCAAATGGTAATGCTTTGTAAAGGTGTGAACAGAATTCCAAGTAGCAGCCTCTAGAATGTCTTTGGTTGGTACTCCTCTGAGAAAGGCTGCTGAAGTAGCTGCAGCTCTGGTGGAATGAGACCTAATGCCCTTGGGCACAGGTTTACCATGGTGTAGGGTAGCAGAAACAGATGCAGTGGCTTATCCACTTTGAAATTGTCTGCTTTGAGATAGCCTTTCCTTCTGATCTTGCAGCATATGACACTAGTAATTGCTCAGTTTTTCTTAGAGCTTTAGTCCTGCTCAAGTAGAATCTTAGCCGTCTGTGTATGTCCAAGGAATGCAGAATTCTCTCCCCCTTGTTCTGCGGATTTGGATAAAAAGTTGGCAGATGAATTGTTTGGCTAAGAGCCACACTGGAAACCACCTTAGGCATAAAAGTAGGATTTGTCCTCAGAGACACCCTGTCTGGGTAAAATATGATAAAAGGCTCTACAGCCACGAGGGCCTGTAGCTCTGAAACTCTTCTTGCTGAAGTAATTGCTAGCAGCAGAGCTGTTTTCCAAGATAAGAACTTTAGATCAACGGTAGCAGCTGGTTCAAATGGAGGCAGGGTGAGCTTTTCCAACACATAATTGAGGTCCCATGCAGGTAATGGTGATCTTCTAGGAGGCCTTTCATTTTTGGCTCCTCTAAGATACTGCTTTAGTAAAGGATGAGAAAAGATTGGTGGCTCTGTATTGTAATGAGCCGAAATGGCAGAGGCATGGATTTTGATTGATGAGAAAGATAGGCCTTTGTCAAGCATCTCAGTTAAGTATTGTAATATCTGAGGAATATTTGGTTCTGCTGTATCAGTTCCTTGTGCTCGATTCCAAGCACAGAATCTCTTCCATTTGTCAGCATAAGATTTTCTAGTACTAGGCCTTCTAGCTTCCAAAATGACTTCCATCACAGCTGTACTGAGAGGTGTTGTTTGTATGACTACATGATTAGCCATGCTGCCAGGTTCAGAGTCTGTAGTTGACTGTGCAGGATCTGATTGTTTTGCTGGGACAGTAGTTGTGGTCTTTGAGGCAAGGTCCAAGCTGGGTATTGAGACAAGTTCCTTAGGATTGGGTACCAGTATTGGCGGGGCCAGTCAGGGGCAATTTATATAATCTTTGGCTTCTCTTGTCTGACTTTTAGGAGGACCTTGGGTAAAAGAGGCAGAGGAGGAAAGGCGTAAACAGTTTTTCCAACTGAAGGATAGGGCGTCCACATTCCATGCTTGTCTGTGATAAGTCCTTGTGCAGAATCTTTTCAATTGATAATTGTGAGGAGAAGAAAACAGATCTATGTCTGGGGCTCCCCCATTTCTCTGTTATCATGCTGAAGACTTGTGGATTTAGTTTCCACTCGTGAGGATCCATAAGGTTTCTGCTTAAATAGTCTGCCAGAGTTTTGTTCTCCTGGCAGGAATTGAGCTTGAAGATGTATTTGGTAGGTCAAAGTTGTGTCCCACAGTGCCATGGCTAATCTGCAAAGGCGGTATGAGTGTGTGCCCCCTTGCTTGTTTATATACCACATGACTGTGGTGTTGTCCGTCTTTATCAGTAGTTGTCCTGGATGAAATAAGTCCTTGAAGGCTGTTAGGGCATTTTGAACAGCTAGCATCTCTTTCTGGTTGATATGTAGATGCATTTGTTTTGGTGCCCATAAGCCCTGAATGCATCTTCCTGCCATGTGGGCCTCCCAGGCATAATCTGATGTGTCTGTTAAGGTTTGGCTGGCAGGGGGTAGAGTGAAGGGCAGTCCCATGTTTTGGTGACATGTCATTGCCCACCATAAAAACTCCTGTTGCAGGCAGGGAATGAGAAGAATCATTGTTTCCAGACTGTGTGAATGTTGACTCCATAAACTTTTTAGGTACCATTGAAGTTTCCTCATATGCAGTCTTGCATATGGAATTAGTAAGATGCAGGATGCCATGAAGCCCAGAGCCTGCAGAATTTGTCTTGCAGATAACTGGGTTTTTGTTGCCATCAGTTTGAAGTAAGTAGTCAGTTGCCTTTGCTTGTCTGGCGTGAGGTAAGCCATCTGGGCAGTTGTATCCAAGCTTGCACTCAGGAATGTTATCTTTTGAGGGGGTACCAGTTGTGATTTCTTTTCGTTTATTGTGTACCCTAGGCATGTTAGAAGCCTTTTCACAAATGCCAGGTGTCGAACAAGAGTGTCCTTGTTCTCTGCTTGAATGAGACAGTCGTTCAAGTAAGGATATATTTGTATACTTCTTTGTCTGCAAAATGCAATTACTGGTGCCAGGCACTTTGTAAAGACCCTGGGCACAGTAGATAAGCCAAAGGGCAGTGCAGAGAATTGGCAATGTATTAAGCCAGCCTTGAATCTGAGGTATCTTCTGCACAACTGTCTTAGTGGGACATGCAGTTATGCCTGTTTTAGGTCTAAAGTCACCAGCCAAGCATTCTTGCCCAGCATGGGCAGAAGCTGCTGCAAAGTCAGAATTTTGACTTTTGGTATGTCCAGGTATGTGTTCAAAATCGATAAATCCAGTATTGGCCGCCAGGCCTTGTCCTTTCTGGGTACCAAGAACAGTCTAGAGTAAAAACGTTGTCCTTTTTCCTGTTCTAGTACTGTCTGAATGGCCCCCATATCCATGAGGGACGTAACCTGTTTCTGTGCCTCTGCCCATTGATTTTTTGGCAGATCTGGCCAACTATTTGCCATTGGCAGAGTGTGGAAATGGAATCTGTATCCTTGTGATACAATGTTTAGTACCCACTTGTCCTGGGTTATTAACTGCCAATTTTGAGCAAAAAGTGCTAATTTTCCCCCTATGGGTGCTGCCAAAAGATAAGTGCTTGGTGTAGGCAGAGGGAAGTCATTGGGATTGCTTTCTGTAGGTTTGAGCTTTATCTCCTCCAGATTTGGAGGTGGAAGTGCCCCATTACTTTGACCTGTATGAGTCTTGCGCCTGGTATCTGGAACTCTTAGGACGTCTGGATTTGCCCCTTTGAGCTCTGTCTGACAAGGAAAGGACCATTTTTTGTACGCCAGTGTCTACTGAATCTTGGTGGCTGCACTTGTAAGAAGTCTTTAACAGTTTGCATAGACTTAGCTTTGTCTTCCATTTTCTTTAAAACCTCTTCTGCCTTAATACCAAACAGAGAATCATGCTGTAAAGATGCATCTAGCAATTTAGCTTTAACATGATCAGGCAAATTTTGTTCCTTTAACCAGGCATGCCTCCTAATCACAGATCCAGTAACTGCGGCCCTGCAGGAGGCCTCTAAGAAACCAAAACCACATTGCAAAGTATGCTTTCCAACTTGTTCAGCTGCATACAATAATTCCTGCAATTCTTTATTTTCTGCACATTCTGAAATCTTCATTTTCTGTTTCAGCAATCCCATAACATGTTGTTGGTACTTAAGCATATGAAATTGACAGTTTAAGGCCTTGATTGCCAAGGTTGCAGATGTATAAACCTTTTTTCCCCATCTGTCTAGTCCCCTTGAATCTCTGTCAGAGTGTGTAGGATTTTTTGCTGTTGAGGCCTTAACTCCCTTTGGACCCTGTGAAATAGTTTCAGGATCAGCAGCAGGGTTTCTAAATAAAAATTTATGTGAGTCAGGGACCCTCTAATATCTGTCAGGCTTACTGGGAACCGGAGGTAAGGAGTCAGGGGTCAAGCTTGACTCCGAAAATACATCATCCACAATGTCTAAAACAGGGGGAATGGCTAAAGGCTTGTGCTGAGGGAGAAGAAGGAAATCCCTGAGCCTCTTTTTTGATTCTGAGAAGTCTTGACTCTCCCAGTGAAAATGCTCCCTCAAAGTATGCAAGGTTTCTCCAAATAAATAATCCACAGGAGGAGATGCAGATGGAACAGACTCCTCAGCATCAGAATCCTCACAGGGAGGTATAGATAATTCCTGATCAGAAGAGGAATCAGAAGAAATAGAAACCTGATCTGAAGATTCATAATCAGTGTCTTGCCTAGGCCTCTTATCTGGAGGGGGATGGGAACCCCTGATCAAGGTAATAACGCCTTCAGCCATTTTGATCATCTGTTTTTTAGGCATAGAGGCCTGTGCACGTGGCTCATGCGTCCATTTTTTAGTTTTAGAAGTTACTTTTGTCTTTGGTTTTGCAGCTGTCGTTGGTTTGATATACAAATGTTGAGGTCTGAATACACCCTCAGAAGCCGGTGCCTGCTCAGCGGCTCCAGATCCATCCGAGGGAGATACATCAGTCAGTCCAATACCTTGAGTATCTTGCGGCATGCCGGACTCCACATGGGTGTCGGTAGAGGCTTGCGACTTGAAGGTAGCGGGTATCAGGGGCTGTTAAAGTGCCTCACTGAGTACCGGCGACTAGCTTAGGAGAAGCTTCGTCATCGGTTTTGGATCTCGATTGCCTTTCTCTGTCCTTTTCTTTGTGTTTTTTATGTACTCCGTTAGTCGGATTGCTATCCGACGACATTTCTGGGTAGTTAAATCTGTTTCCAAAATACTCTAATGCAAAAATATACCGACGCTTAATAGTGCGTTGGTTAAATCTAGCACAAAACCGACAGCCAGGCAAGTTGTGATCAGGGCCTAGGCAAGGAATTTAGTATAAATGGAAATCCTTATGAGGTATTTGCTTCCCACAAGTAATACAATTATTAACTTTTTCCGACATCGGTAAAAAGCAACAAAAAAGTTTCCCCAACGGGGTACTTAGCTTTAGTGAAGACTTCGGTTCTGAAACTCAAACTCGAATATTTCAGTAGTTGGCCGACCGGCACTTGCGAAATGCTTCTGCTTCGGGCACCGCACGGCAAGAAACACTGAAGAAAATGGCGTCGGCTGCATGTTTTATACCCCTGACAACCTGACGTCATGGAAGAGAAAACAGCAACCGACGCAGGACCCAAGACTTTGGAATTCAGGCCGACTGAGGGCAACCTGCCAGCAGATTACCCCAAATGTAATGACTGCAACAGTGAAACACGAAGAACATCCTTAGACACTGGGTTCCTAGTGAAAGTGAGGAAAAAGCAACAAACAACTGGTTTGATTTCCTGACCTCTTTTGTTCTGTGAAGGTAGAAATGTAACTGTCTATGGATGTTTAATAAGTGCAGGCGGTATTCTCCCTTATTAGAGAAATTAGGAAAAAAGACTGGTAGGTGTAAGGTTTGATTAATATTGAATTCCGAAACAACTTGTGAAATATTAGATTGGGGGGGGGGTGCAGGACAAAGCTTGAATTTCTGATACTCTTCTGGTCGAGGTGATCGCTATTAAAAACACAGTTTTCCAGGTCAAAAAATGTAATTCACGGGTAGCTGATGGTTCCATTGCAGATAAGGTGAGGCACTGACGGACCAAGGGTAAATCTCATGAGGCACTGGGTTCTTTAAAGAGTGTCCTTAGCATAAGGGTTCCTTTTAAAAAGGCCTTACACAGTTTATGGGGCATAAGAGTAGACCCATCAAAACCAATAATAATGTTGGATATTGCAGCCAGGTGTACTCTCTAATGGAGGACGCTGAAGAGCCAGACTAATAAAGACAGGTCAGAAATTCTAGAACCTTATCCACAGGAGCTGCATAAGGGTCAAAATCCTTGGCAAGAGCCCATCTGGTGTATTTTTCCCATTTACTATGGTACAATTTTCTAGATGAAGGCTTGTGATGACCTAGAATGATTTGTTGGACTGGTGATGTAAGAGAGGAAAGCCTGGCAATCATGGGAATTGGAGAAGCCATGCAGTGAACTTGAGATGGTGGAGATTCGGATGAACCATTCCTTCTGGGTGAGATAGGAGATCTGGAACTGGGTCCAAAAGCCAAGGTTTCCGAAGGAGATAAGGCCAAATGAAGAGAAACCACACCTGACGAGGCCAAAACAGGGCGATGAGGATTACTGTGTTCTTCAACCTCTTTGTTTTCTTTAGAAACTGATTTAAAGAGGAGTCAGAGGAAAGGCAAACAGAAGACTGGGGGGGGGGGCAATCGTGGAGAGCAGCATCTCTGGGTGACTCCCCCTGAGGGGAGATTAGGGCAAAGTAACTGCTGCACTTGTTTAGGGGGAACACAAACAGGTCGTAGCAAGGTTTGCTCCCAGTGAAAGAAAATCTTTCCCACCACTGTCGGATTGAGAGACCACTTGTGAGGAAATAGGATAGTTCTGCTCAGCTTGTCTGCTATCACGGTGGAGCTCCCTGGAATCTGTATTGCTCTTAGAAAGCAGCTGGTAAGATCTGGTTCCTCATTGCTTAGTGATATACCAGACTACTGACATGTTGCCCGCCTGAACTTCCACCGCAACAAAGGGGAGGGTATCTTGAAATGCTTGCAACGCTAGGAGCACCGCACTCATCTCCAGAACATTCATGTGCAAACTGGCCTCCATTTGGGACCAGTTACCTTGGACTGTCCTTCCCAGATAATGCCTGCCCCCCCCACCTTATCTGGGAAGTATTCATGGTCACTATGGCCTGGGGCTGTGGAAGGAGAAATGGATGGCCTAAAAGGATCTCGTTGGACTGAATCCATCACAACAGGTCTTGTTTGCAATGACTGGTGATCAAGATGTGATGGGACATGGATTGATTTGTTAATGACCATTGGGAGGCTAGAACCCATTGAAGAATCTGCATGTGATATCTGGCTAAGGGAACTAAGATAACAGAGGCTGCCATGAACCCTAGTGCTTGCAGAATGAGCTTTGCCGAAACACTTCTGTTCTGGATAATGTGATTTTTGGAGACTTTCTAATGGGAGTGATGCTATTCCCATCACGGTGTTTAATTGGGCTCCGATAAATTCCAACTGTTGAGTGGGTCCTAGAGGTGACTTTTTGTAATTTACTGTGATGTCTAAGGTAGTACAAAGATGAAGGATACAATCTCTTGCCCTTAGGAGATGACACCTGGTGGTAGCAGTGAGGAGCCAGTCGTCAAGATAAGGAAAAACTCAAAACCCTAGCAGTCTGAGATGAGTTGCTATCAATGCCATGCATTTGGTAAACACCCTGGGGGCTGTGGTGAGACCAAAGGGCAGTGCTCTGAACTGATAATGACTGTGTCCCAGCTGGAAGTGCAGGAATCTTCTGGAGCATTTGTCCATTTTTATATGGTAATATGCATCCTGAAGATCTATTGAGCACATCCAATCATCTTTTTCCAAGAACAGAAGTATTGACTGTATCTTGACCATCCAGAGTTTTGTTGAACAGATTTGTTGAACTGGCTGAGATCCAAGATGGGTCTCCAGTCCCCTGTATTTTTGGGCACTAAATAAATCTCGAGTAAAATCCGGATCCTTTCTGGTCTGGAGGGAGACTTCTTGGATGACTCTTTTGTCGAGCAGTTTTTGGATTTCTAAGACTGCTGCCTTACTGTGACTGGGTGGAATGTCTGGAAGTCTTTTTTGCATTTTCAGATTGGTTATAAGGAGAATAACGTAACCTCTGGAAAGGATTCTCTGCACCCATTTGTCCAAAGTCATTTGTAGCCAGGCAGATGGGTGGATGACCGTTGTGAAAGCGCTTACCGAACAATAAAAGTTTTAACCTGGCCATGTGTCGGCTCGCTAGTGTTTGTTATTTTTTAATAGTAAAAGTATCTGAAAGTTATTTGATTAGATCTCTCTGTAGCTTAGTGAAGTGCACCATATAATTCAAAGACCTGAGAGTGAAGGTCAATGAAGAGTAAACTCGCTTCCCAAATCTATCCATAGTCCTAGACTCCTTGTTGGGGGTGGACAGTAGGACACTCTTCCGCAAGTTCCTTTCTTGTGGATGCCACTATCACCATGGCATGAACTGGGATACCCTTGGCCCAATGATGTTCATCCTTAAGAGCAGATAAAATTCTGTCAGGTCTGTTGGGGATCTGTTCAATGGAATCTGGAATCTTCCAGGCCCACTGAGCGATAACTTTAATAAGGCTGTCAGCGGGCAGAGAGATCCAAGAAGTAGAGGGCTGGGCATGAAAAGCCTCCAGGTAAACCAATTTCTCTGAGGAAGGCTGAAGGGAGGTCAGCCACCCCTCTGTTTTAAGCTTTCTAGGATATCCCCGAAGGAAACATCATCAGGGGTGAAGTAGGGGAACTTTCCCCTTCATCGAAATTGGTGTAATTCATGAAAGACTCTTCAGGGGAGTCTAAGTGCCTCCTCTTGCACTTTTTCTTCGCAGGTACTTCCTCGGTGGGATGGTCTGAGGAAGTATCTGAAGATGAAATCACGAAAGGGGGTCTTTCCTGAGGCTTTGGTGCCCCTGTCCCAGGGATGTGACTGGAGAGAGCTCCGGTCAAGGGGATAGGGATGATGTTTGGCCCAGCAGGGAGGGCAAGGACTGTGTATCCCCAATGGACAAAGCCTTCTCCATGATCTGGAAGGCTGGTACCCTGTACAGGGATAGCAGCCGGGAACCGAAATAGACTCTATCAGAACCGTGGTCCCATCCTGCACCAAGGAAGCTGCCTCTGAAGTAGAAGCTTGGGTCAAGCTTGCGAATGCAGAGGCACCGAGAGGCATGGATGGCTCTGAAATAATCGATGCCGAACCCTGCCTCCCGAAACCAGCAATGATGCCTCGGCCCAAGGAGGTCTCCTCTTCCAATAAACCGGAAGAACTCAAGGCGATCCTCGGTTCCGGAGAAGAAATTCTAGCCAGTACCAAGACAGTCGGAGACGGGTAGGTCAGTGTTAAGGGCTCCAAAGGCTCAGAAGGAGTTGGAGGATGAAACTGTCATTGTCGATGACAGAGTGGTTCCAGTGTTAAGCTGGCTTGGAACCAAAGGTGGATGCACTCCCCTCACCATCCGGAGCTGATCAACTAGTCTCATAATGTCCGATTCCGAAAGAATCTTATTGGGTCGAATGGATGAAACAGATGGAGATCTGGGAGGCCTCGGTACCAAGAATGGACTGGGTGGCCCATCAGCGAAAGGATCCACTGAGGATTAATAAGTGGTCCTTGGTAAGGTTTGAAGGGAAAATTGCATCGGTACTGATGACCACTACTGGTACCAAAGCTCCAGATGTCTGTACAGAGACTTTTGATGTAGTTAAATCATCTGTGCCTGTCAGTGCCGAAGAAACTGCTGGCACCGAAGGCTGTTTTGCCAATTTTGTGGGTGGTTCTGAAGAGCTCCTTGGAACTGAATGTCGTCTCTCTTTCGGCTTGGAAGAGGACAATGAAGACGAACTGGCTTCAGTTCTGGAAGTAGAAACGGCCTCTTCAAATTCTCCCTTCAGAAGTCCTTTCAATATTAATTTGTTCCTCCGCTCAGTTAAAGTCCTGGCAGAGAAACTGTGACAAACTGTGCAGTCCTCTTGGAGGTGGACCACACCAAGGCAGTACATGCAAAAACCATGCCCATCTGAACTGGGTATTTTTCTATCACATTTTTGGCACCTCTTGAAAGCAGAGGTGCCCTTAGAAATTTTGACAGTCATGCTAGAAGGATAAAGGGCCTAGCACACAAAAGGCACACACAGAGGAAGAAAGAAGAGGAGAATTCAAAAAAGGATCTCCTGTTTTTTTTTTTTTTTTTTTTTTAAAGTAGAACAAGCAGAGAAGATAAATTACCAACAATGGTAATTCATAAAATACTGTGAATGGTAACTAAAGGGGAAAGAAAAGTACCAACAAGGGTACTAGAAAGGATAACCAAACAGTAGAAAATCGGAAAGGGAAAGAAAAGTCACACGCACACTAAACGCTAGATAGAGGAGCTAGTAGTAAATAGAAATAGACTCTATATAAGAAAGGAGATTAATAACAGAAAAAAAACTTAGAAAATATAGCCAAAGCTGGAGGGAGAGGATTGGACGCATCTGACGCTACAAAGTAGCAAACAAAATCTGAGGTAATTTACAGAGGAGCATCATGGGTAGTGCCTAGCTCGAGAGTTTTGGAAGGCACAAGCTGAAATAAACAGTCGATTCAGTTCCGAGGCTCGGAATTGAACCCACAGTCAGGGATTATGTGAAGACTGACAACATCAGATCATATATTTGTTACAAGGCATAATGCATGCAGTTGTTTCTGCCAAAAAAAACCTGTTGACTGGACACAGCATATCAACCTCCCAACCACCACCATTATCATCTCCACCTCAGAGGTGTATTCTTTTACCAGTTACAATGCTAACACACTGTACAAAAGACCAATGAACTGTAGTCTTCAACACATGCGTAAATAACTATTCTCTTTGTTAAGTATTCAATATTTTAATATACATAGGGGGAAAAAAAAAGTTATCGACTTACCATACCATTCCATCTGCATTGTCAATCTCGACCTTTATTCTCACTGATGGGTTAGATTCAATCCACCGGATCCATCTCAGCCTTTTACAAAAGCTTGAGTCTTCAGCAAAGCTCGTGGGCATTCTCTCTTACATGTAATGCAACTCCCTACCTTCCTCAGATCTTGTTTGCCCCTGACAACTCATACAGAGGCAACTGCTTTACAGATTAACAGACAAAAATTGTTCCTGAGGCTAGAGAGTCCTATAATATCCAATTAGTGCTACTCGGTCTCCCAGGAGTATAGGCAAGGGGTATGGAGGGTGGGTTTTGACAATAAAGGTCGAGATGGACAACACACATGGAACGTTATGGTAAGTACATAACTTCTTTATGTGATGTCAATCTCACCTTTATTCTCACTGATGGGACCACGTCCCAAGCAACTTGATTCTTGGGTGGCTCATGGGAGAATATTTCTCAGAACCATAGAATCAAAAGATGCTCTACTCATAGAGGCCAAATCCACTCTGTAATGATTAATAAAGGTATGGGGGTTTGCCCATCTTACTGCAGCACAGATATTATCCAAAGTTAAACTAGTTTGAAAGGCTGCAGAAGTAGCTACCGATCTAGTGGAATGAGCTTTAACAGGGGTAGTGAGGTTTTGCACTTAGAGCTGTAAATGAAGCTACATTGTGAAAGCCATGTGGACAAGGTAACTTTGGACACAGGTAGGCCTTTTCTAACATCGGAGTAAGAAATAAATAGCTGATCTGATTGTCTAATTAATGAAGTTCTCTGTAAGTAAAAATGTAATTATCTATGAACGTCCATTTTTCTGCAGAAGACTTCCTGGTGCTGGGCCTCCTGGCCTACAAAATAACATCCATAACCGCTTTAGAGAGAGGTGTATTCTGAATGGTTACACTATCTGCCATGCAGCTAAATTTAGGGTTCTGAGATGGCTGTGCAGGATCTGATTGTTTTGTTGGGTCAGTAAATGAGGAATTTGAGGCAATGCCCAGGCAGGGCCTTGAGACAAGCTCCTTAGGATTGGGTACCAGTGTTGGCGAGGCCAACCCGGGGCAATCAGTATCATTTGTGGCTTCTCTTTTCTGACCTTTAGGAGTACCTTGGGGAGGAGAGGCAGTGGTGGAAAGGCATATACTGTAAGGTTGTTCCAGCTGAATGACAAAGCATCCACTTTTCCATGCTTGTTTGTGATAAGTCCTTGTGCAGAATCTCTGAAGTTGGCAGTTGTGAGGGGAGGCAAAAAGATCTATGTCTGGGCATCCCCATTTCCTTGTTATCATGCTGAAGACTTGTGGATCTAGTTTCCATTCGAGGGGGTCCATGAGGTTTCTGCTTAGTTCGTCTGCCAGCGCATTTGTTTTTCCTTTCAGGAATTGTGCTTGGTAAGTCAATGCTGTGTTCCACAAAATCATGGCTTGTCTGCAGATGGGGTAGGAATGTGTGCCCCCCTGCTTGTTTATGTACCACATGACTGTGGTGTTGTCCGTCTTTATCAGCAGTTGTCCTGGATGAAGTAGGTCATTAAAGGCTGTCAGGGCATTTTGTACAGCTAGCATCTCTTTTTGATTGATGTGAAGATGCCTTTGGCTTGGGGACCATGTGCCCTGAATACATTTTCCTGCCATGTGGGCCCCCCAGGCATAATCTGAAGCATCTGTTGTTAGTGTTTGCCTGGCTGTGGGTACAGTGAATGGCTGTCCCTTGTGGTGACAGGCCTGTGCCCACCATCGAAACTCCTGTTGTAGGCAGGGAATGAGTGAAATTATTGATTCCAGGCTGTGGCAATGTTGAGTCCAAACACTTTTTAGATACCATTGTAGTTTCCTCATATGCAGTCTTGCACATGGAATTAGCAGAGTGCAGGAGGCCATGTAGCCCAGAGCCTGCAGAAATTTTCTTGCAGATAACTGGGTCTTTGCTGCCATGCTTTCGAAATAAGAAGTCAGTTGCCTTTGTTTGTCTGGCGTGAGACAAGCCATCTGGGCAGTTGTATTGAAGCTTGCACCCAGGAATATTATCTCTTGAGAGGGTACTAGTTTTAATTTCTTTTCGTTTACTGTGTACCCTAAGCAAATTAGTAATCTTTTTACAAACGCCAGATGCTTTAGTAGAATGTCTTTGGTCTCTGCTTGAATAAGGCAGTCGTCCAAGTAGGGATATATTTGAATTCCTCTTTGTCTGCAAAATGCAATTACTGGTGCCAGGCATTTTGTGAAGACCCTGGGCGCAGTAGATAAGCCAAAGGGCAGTGCAGAGAATTGGTAGTGCATTGAGCCAGCTATGAATCTGAGGTATCTTCTGTAAGACTGTCTGATAGGGACATGCAGGTATGCCTCTTTGAGGTCCAATGTTACTAGTCAAGCCTTCTTTCCCAGCATGGGCAGAAGCTGCTGCAGAGTCAACGTAAGTCTCGAGTAAAATCCTTGTCCCTGCTCTTGTTGAGGCACTGGCTGAATAGCCCTCATGTCCATGAGAGATGAAACTTGTTTTTGTGCCTCTGCCCATTGATTTTGTGGCAGGTCTAGCATACCTTTTGCCTTTGGAAGGGTGTGAAAGTGGAACCTGTAGCCCTGAGAAACTATATTTAGGACCCATTAGTCCTGGGTGATCATGTGCCAATTTTGTGAAAAAAGTGCTAGTTTTCCCCCTAAGGGTGCTGCCAAAAGATAAATGCTTGGCATTGGCAGAGGGAAGTCATTGGGACTGTTTCCTATATGGCTGTGATTTGTCTTCTCTGCTTTTGGAGGTAGAAGCACCCCATTGTTTGGGCCTGTATGAGCCCTGGGGCTGTTGTCTGCCTCTAGGGCATCTGTATCCGCCTCTTTGTGGCCTGTCTGAAACGGGAAAGGACCAATTCTTAGAAGGCCAGTTCCTGCTAAATCTGGGTGGCTGTACCTGTAAAAGAAATCCTTTACTGTCTGCATAGATTTAGCTTTATCCTCCATTTTCTTCAACACCTCTTCTGCCTTAACACCAAATAAAGTATCATGCTGTAATGGAGCATCCAATAATTTTGCTTTAACATGATTGAGCAGAGTCTGTTCGTTTAACCAAGTATGCCTTCTAATGACAGAACCTGTTACAGCGGCCCTGCAAGAGGCCTCCAGTGAATCATAACCACATTGCAAAGTATGTTTTCCCACTTGTTCAGCTGCATGCAATAAAACCTGCATTTCCTTGTTCTCAAAACATTCATAATTTGTCAACATTTTCTGTTTTAGCAGAGACATTAAGTATTGCTGATATTTAAGCATATGAAACTGACAATTTAAAGCCCTTACAGCCAAGGTAGCAGAAGTGTAAACTTTTTCCCTCATCTGTCCAGAGCCCTAGAATCTCTATTTGAGGGGACAGGTTTTTTTTTTGCAGTAGCAGCCTTGACCCATTTGGGACCCTGAGGAAATAGTTTCTGGGTCAGCAGCAGGGTTTTTATATAGAAATTTATGTGAATCTGGTACCCTGTAGTATCTGTCTGACTTAACAAGTGCAGGAGGTAGAGAGTCAGGAGGCAGGCCTGACTCTGAAAATACATCATCTACAATGTCTAGAACAGGTGGAATAGCAAGAGGTCTGTCCTGAGGTAGTAAAAGAAAGTCTCTGAGCCTTTTCTTAGAATCTGAGTAATCTTGGCTCTCCCAGTGGAAATGCTCCCTCATGGTATGCAGGGTTTCCCCAAATGAGTCATCCTCAGGAGGAGAAGCTGAAGGAATAGATTCTTCAGCATCAGAATCCTCATAGGGAGGAATAGAGTATCCCTGTTCTGAAGAGGAGTCAGAGGAAATGGAAATCTGATCAGAGGAATCATATTCAGTGTCTTGCCTAGGCCTCTTATCAGGAGGGGGATAAGAACCCCTGATCAAAGTAATTAGGTCTTCGGCCATTTTGAGCATCTGTTTCTTAGGCATGGAAGTCTGTCCTGGAGAATGCTGTATTTGTTTCCTTGTCTTTAAAACTGTTTTAGACTTTGTCTTGGAAGCTGAAGTTGGCTTGATATAAAGCTGTGTAGGTCTGAAAACACCCTCAGATGTCGATGCCTGCTCAGCGGCTCCGGACCCATCTGAGGGATAAGTTTCCGAAGGCCCAATACCTTGAGTATCCAGAGGCCTAGTTGTCTCCACGTGGGAGTCGGAGGCGGCCTGTGGCTCTGAGGTAGCGGGTGTCAGGGGCTGTGAAAGCGCCTCACTGAGAACCGGCGACTGGCCTAGAAGAGGCTTCGTCGTCGGTTTTAGACCTCAGATGCCTGTCCTTTTCCTTGCGCTTTTTATGAACTCTGGTCGTCGGCTGTTCCAACGGCATTATGTAGTTATACCTTTGGCCAAAGTAATGAAAAGCAAAATCGTACCGACGCTTAATAGTGCGTTGGTTAAACCTAGCACAATACCGACAACTAGCAACGTTGTGGTCAGGGCCTAGGCAAGGAATACAGTAAGAATGAAAATCCTTATGAGGTATTTGCTTCCTACAAGAAATACAATTGTTAACTTTTTCTGACATCGGTCTGGAGCAAGAAAAAAGTTTCCCCAACGGGGTACTTAGCTATATAGAAGACTTCGGATCTGAAATTCAATTTCGAAAAACTCAGGAGTCGGCCGACTGGCACTTGCGAACTGCTTTTGCTTCGGGCACCGCGCGGCAAGAAAGACTGAAGAAAATGGCGTCGGCTGCATCTTTTATACCCCTGGCACTCTGACGTCAGGGAAGAGTCGACAGCAACAGACGCCGGACCAGGACTTTGGAATTCAGGCCGACTGCGGGTAGCCTGCCAGAAGGATAACCCAAGTGTAATGACTGCAACAGTGAAACACGATGAACATCCATTTTTCTCCTATACGAAAATTTGATATTGCTGGCAACTGAACTCTAATAGTGGCTGTGGCAACACCCTCATCGAAAAGGTTTGCCAGGAATTCTAGAATAGAATGTATGGGTGCAGTAAAGGGATCGTCTGATTATTAGTGGCCCATGAGACAAATCTTTTCCATTTACCTGTGTACAATTTACGTGTAGATGATT
This sequence comes from Protopterus annectens, assembly GCF_019279795.1. Lineage (NCBI taxonomy): Eukaryota > Metazoa > Chordata > Ceratodontiformes > Protopteridae > Protopterus > Protopterus annectens. The sequence goes on along the minus strand of NC_056725.1, from coordinate 1,379,785,309 downwards.
TATTGGAAAATAACAAAATATGTTTAACTGGAAATGAAAGGAGAGGAAACCTGGGAAACAGGGGAACTGAAGCAGCCAAGCTATTAGTTTGAGATTGTACAGATTGGGATGAACCATTCCTAATAAGGGTAAGTCAGAAGGTCCACAGCAGGGTCCAGAATTCATGGTTTGTCCCGCACATGAGGCTGAAGAAAGGGGAACCAGATTTGTCAAGGCCAATAGGGGACAATTAGGATTACAGTCATCTCCAACAAACTTGCTTTCTGCAAAAATTTGGGAATTAACAAGAGCATCCCTTGGTGACTCTCCCATAGGAGGTATTGGGGCAAAGTAGTTGCTGCATTTGGCACTGGTGAGCGATGCAAAGAGATCGCAGCAAGGCTGGCCCCATTTTCCGAAGATCTCTTCCCTAACTTTCTGACTGAGGGACCACTCATGCGGCCATAAAATGGCTCTGCTCAATTTGTCTGCAATTAAGTTGGATTTCCCAAGAATGTGCATCACTATTAGAAAGCGGTTGGAAGCTGTTGCCCACTGCCAGACCCTCACAGCCTCTCGACAAAGAGGGTAGGATCTAGTCCCCCCTTGTTTATGTACTAGACCAAAGACATGTTGTCTGATTGGATTGCTATCATTCCGAGAGGAAGGCAGTCTTGAAATGCTTGCAATACCAAAAGTATCACCCTCATCTCCAGGACGTTTATGTGCAAATGAGCCTTGTGTTTTTACCAGATACCTTGAACTGTCTTCCCCAGATGATGCCTCCCCCACCCTATCTGGGAAGCGTCTGAGGTCACCGTGGCCTGGGGTTGAGGGGGAATGAAGTGGCAGCCTTGATATACTAATGGAGAGTAAATCCACCACTGGAGATCCTTTTTGCAGGAATTGGTTATCGTGATTTTGTGTGTCATAGGAAGTTCTAGAACTGGCCATTGTATCAGAAGTAACCATTGAAATATTCTCATGTGGAGACAAGCTAGTGGAATGCAAATAACTGAAGCAGTCATTTTCCCCAGTACTTGGAGACCTAGTTTGGCAGAAGGTCTTTTCTTCCTGATTAACAGTCTTACATAATGGTGAAGATTGTCTACTATGCCTTGTGGAAGTTTTCCTATAATTGTAGTTCTGTTTATCTCTGTTCCTATGAAGACCAATTTCTGACATGGATCTAATGCAGATTTTTCGTAATTTCTGGTAATACCTAGGGAGGAACAGAGTTGTAGAGTATAGTTCCTGACTTGTAGCAAAAGATGCCTGGTCGAGGTGATTATGAGCTAGATGTCCAGATACGGAAACACCCGGAATCCCTGGCGTCTCAGGTGAGCCGCCACTATGGCCATGCATTTGGAAAACACTCTGGGGACTGCAGTGAGATCAAAGGGCACAGCTCAAAACTGGAAGTGGCTGGCTCCTAGCCAGAAGCACAAGTGCCTTCTAGATCACCTTTCCATTCGAATGTGGTAGTATCCATCCTGAAGGTCTACAGAGCACATCCAATTGTCTTTTTCCAGGAACAGAAGTATCGACTGCAGTGTCATCATCCAGAACCTGGTCTTTTTCACAGATTTGTTCAGATTGCTGAGGTCCAAGATGGGTCTCCAGTCCCCTGTTTTCTTTGGAACCAAAAAGAATCTTGAGTAAGTTCTGGATCCTCACTGGTCTGTGGGGACTTCTTGGAGGACTCTTTTTCTTAGCAACTTTTGAATTTCTAATGTTGCTTGTTCCTTCTGACTGGGTGGAACATCTGGAACTCTGATCTGTTTGCGGGAGCGGGGAAAGAGAAGGGAATAATATATCCCCTGGATAATATGTCCTGCACCCATTTGTCATTTGTTATCCTTTGCCAGGTTTCATGGTGCAGAGACAATCGTCCTGAATGCTTCCAGAGGTGAGAAATCGGGCACCCCATCAGAAGCGCTGAAAGGGCCTACCAAAGAAAGATTCTCTGGAGCCCTGATTCTGCAGGCCTCCCCTGCTGTGAGGGTGGCATCTTCCATTAATGTTCCCCTCTCTGCCTCTAGGGGAAATTTCACCCAGTTTGTCCTGGAAAGACCTTTGTAATTTTCTGAACCACATCTTCCCACTACCTCTCTGACCTTTGGGAAAGGGTCTGGTAGGCGTGGAAAAACTTACTCCAACGGCACACCCGGTAAGCATTTCTTTTACTTTAGGCCCACAAAGAGAAGAGCCATCAAAAGGGGCATTAACGAAGGAAGACCTGAAGGGCAGCATGAAATCACAAAGGCACATCCAGGCCTGCCTCCTGAGAGAGATACCTGAACCCGCAGCCCTATTCATTCCATCTGCTGCATATGATACGAGTCTCATGGATGACTTTACGACTAAATTGAGGGTGGCAAGCTGAGTGGTGACTATCTGCCACTGCATCAGCTACAGCTCCTTGGAAGGAGTCTGAAAGTTCCTTCAACAGATCCCTCTGTAATCTGGTAAAGTGGGTCAAGCAGTTCAGTGACCGTAAGGTAAAAGTCACCGATGAAAAGACGTGCTTCCCAAACCTATCCATGGTCCTGGAATCCTTATTCAGAGGATGGATAGAGGAACTGGTCTCAGACAGTTCTTTTTTTGTGGCTGCCGCCACACCCAGGGCATCAACTGCTGCACCTTTAGATAAAAATGGCTTGTCCTTGGGGGCAGTAATGTACTTATTTGGCCTCCTAGGAGTTGGTTCTATGGAATCTGGGATCTCCCAAGCCTTCTCAGAAATTAACTCAATATGCTCATTGGAAGGAGAGATCAATCAAGAAGCTGATGGGCGAGACCTGAAAGCCTTCAGGTATACTGACTCCTCACCAGAAGGAGATGTAGCCTCTCTGCTTTACAATTTCTAGGATGTCTCCAAAAGAGACATCTTCAAGAGGTGACTATGGGGACTCCTCTGCCTCATCGAGGTCAGTATTGGATGTGATCAATTCCTCTGGGGAGTCAAGATTCTTCCTCTTGCAGGTCCTCTGCCAAGGGACCACCTCAATGGGGTAGTCTGGGGAAGTTTCAAAAGATGGAGGGTGTCCCCTGTTGGACATCCCGAGTTCTGTGAAGAGGGTATGTGAGAAGACAATGACACTTGTGAAGAACTGGGACCTCAATACCAGTCTGTCCCTGCTCCAAAGAACACCCCGTATCTGACAAAAGGGTTGTTGGGGCCGAAGATATCTCCAGCGCAGGAGACAGAAGCGCCGAGGCAGAGGTAGGAGCCGAACTCACTCATGTCAAAGCCCCCAGAGAGGCAGGGTTGGATCCAGACAGTTCAGAACTGTCTCCATTGACATGACTGGAGAGTGTCGGTTCTTAGAGGTCTCCTGCTCCGACTGGGTGGAAATGCTCGTGGCAGACATTGGATCTGAGAAACCTATGGGTTGTGGATCCGAAACAGACACAAACTGGACATCAGAATCTTCCAGCTCCAAAAATGGGATGGATCGGAGGAGCAGCAGGTGCCAAAGGGGAGGACTGTGTCTGATTTGATTCCTTTGGGTTCGGATCCAATAACAACTTGGCCAAGGCTGGTGTCTTTAGTAGCCACTGCACTACCCTATCCACATCCTCATCGGACAAACTCCTGGTAGACAGAGTAGAAAGGGTTGGAGACCTTGACTTTACCAGAAAAGGAGATGGGAGCCAAGAAAGTATCTGTTCCAATGAAGGAGATCAGCTCCGATATCTAAATTCAGTAGGAGCTGAAGAGATTGGGGACAAGGGTTCCAGCTGCTCCAATGAACTCTTGCATCTAGTGACTACTGTCTGCTCTGAGGGTTCTGTTGGAGCAGACACTCTAGGAGCTTTTTTCTTTAGCTCTAAGGAAGACTTCTGCACCAAAGAGGAACGTTTTAGTGGTTTGTGTGATTTTGCTAATTTGTCAGATTTGGAGGACTCAGTAGAAATAGCCTCAGAGAAAGGAGCTTTCAGAAGTCCCTTTAGAATAAATTTTTGCACTCCATCAGAGCCCTTTGGTTAAAGCCATGGCATATGGAGCAAGACTCTTGGAGGTGAAGAGACCCCAAGCAATACACACATAAAATGTGTGAATCACTTAGGGGCATCTTCTTCCCACACTGTTCACATTTCTTGAAACCAAGAGGTTTCCCTTCTGGCTTTTGAGACATATTTACCAATTAACACACAAACTCAGAGACACTCATGCCAGAAAATGTCCTCTAAATTAAATGGACAGAAAGGCTTCAGAAGATAGCAAGAAGCATTTTTTTAACAGAAATTCTCTTCCAACTCAGACAACAAAGGAGATGAGGGGAAGAAGAAGATGAAGAAGAAAGAGAGGAATAAATATTGTCTGACTTAAACAGACATAAGTAAATGTCCTCTAACATAAACAGACATTAAGGGGAAACAAAGGGAATCAACACTCGCACTCTACAATGAAAAAATTGGCTAAGGATATACAAAAACGTAGAAAACTACATTAAACTAACTAATAATTCAAAAGGTTTAAATAATAAAAAAGCATAAATAATAAAAGAAAGCACTTAGCCCAGCGCTTGCTTAGGAATCGCGTCTTTTGCAGAGTGGCAAATGAGATCTGAGGAAGTTAGGGAGTTGCATTATGGGTAATGGAGAATGCCCACAAGCTTTGCTGAAGGCCTCAAGCTTTTATAAAAGGCCGAGATGGATCGATCTGACCCATCAGTGAGAATAAAGGTGAGATTGACAACATCACATCTATGTTTTGCAAAATTTAAGTTCTGAACACATTTTGAAAATTTTAAATTGTCAAATGTATTTTTTGTTAAAACAGAAAGTCTAATAGCTGGAAGAACAAAACTATTAAATAAAATAAATCAAACATAAAACATGTTATTAACATTTTTAATATGAGTAATAATTGATTATTATTTATTTGAGGTCATTAATCAATGAATGGAACCCTAGCCCTTGCTTTGTCTTGGCTAATTGTTCAATATCAGGTGTGTATTTGGTCACCTTCAGCTTCACACAGGTTTCTGAACGCACAGGTGTTAAGCAATTTCTCTGTGGACTCAAAACACCTTTCATGTGTGAGAAAATTTGTTCACATGTATAAGTTGACCCAAACGCCAAAAGCAAAGCAAGTGCAACTTTCTTCAAGCAGGTGAACACTTCAGGCAGGGATATCCAGCAGTTGAGGATGGCAGCTGAGTTTTACAAGTAGTTTCCTTAAAGAGTTTTCCGCAGTTCTACAAATTTCATCATCCATAATTGTGATGACTTGAATTAGATGTGCTGCATTTCAAAATTGTCAACATTCATCCACTCGAAAAGAGATATGAAAAATGGGGTGGTAGTAAGCTCAATTAAGTTGGGCTTGATGAGGTAAGAAAATATGGGCCCGAGAATTTGGAAGTCTTAACCTTGTTTAGCAAACTCTCCTTTGAAACCTTCAACGTACTTCTGAAGCTCATCTCTGTTGACAGTAAATTGATCTGAATGAGCCTTTACAGTTGGAAAGTACTTGCAGGTGATAGTGGTAATATCACAGGAAAATACATCTAATTTTGACGTAAATCCATACCAGTGCTCAAAATGTTTAAGTACTGTTTGACCCTGTCCTTGTAAATGCAAGTTTAAGTCATTCAAGTATTTAGTTATGTTAGCCAGAAACATCAGCTTGCACAGCCAGTCGTCATCATTCAATTCCAGGAAATGTTCTTTTTCATCAAAAAAAATCCTTGATTGCTTCTAGGCTTGATACAAATCTGTTCAAAACATTACCTCAACTAAGCCAATGAGCACTGCTGTACAGCGGGCGGTCCGTATATGCACTCTCCATTTCCTGTAGAAGAGATATGAATTGCCTATGGGTCAATGAAGAGCAAGAAACTATGATGCTAACTATCTTAATAACAGTTTCCATTACAGAGTTCAAGCACCATGACGAAATCTTCTAACACAAACTCTCCAGGTGTACCAATGCAATGGAAGCTCAATACCTGATGTCCAATATGACAATGAAGAAGTTTAACAAATCCTTTGCTCTTTCCGACCATTGCAAGGGCGGCATCAGTAGTAACACAGAATATTTTATTTATGTCAATGTACTGATTTTCAAAATAGCTTACAAATGCAGTTATAATATCCTCTCCCTTGGCTGTACCAGCAAGCAGTATTAAGCAGTACAATTCTTCATAAATACGGTTGTTCTCACAATATCTCGCAACTATTGCTAGGCGTGCCATGTCATTCACATCGACACTTTTGTCAAGAGAGACACTAAATACAACAGCTTGTTATAACCCGGTTGTCTGCTTTACCTTTATATTTTCAGCCATATCAGTTATGCATCTCCCGACTGATCTCACAGAAGCTGGTACTTCTCAAATCTGAAACAGCATTGCTTCTTTACTTGGTAAGTCACTAAACAACATTTCAGCACTGCTCAAAAAGGTTTCCTTGAGGAATTCCCCATCTGTGAAAGGTTTGGCCTTTGAAGTCTCACACACATCAATTTTATAACTACATTTGGTAGCTTTATTTTTGGTTCCAGTTACTTGACTAAAACTACTAGTTTGTTTTCTGCAGCCAGAAACAGCCCTTTTTATGGCTTCACTTTTCTCTTCAGTGTTTTTAAACATGGACTGATGTTTGGTTTGACAGTGTCTTTGTACATTTGACACAAGTCACATGACAGTTTCACAACATAAAGCACAAATGGCGAGATCCTTTTGTAGTATGAATCCATATTCGTGTATCCAAAAGTCTTGTAATGAGCAGATATCAAGTTTTTGCCTTTTTTGAGTTATTTTAAAAGATACTGGCATATTACTTAATAACACCATGTATTCCCGTGTCCTCTTGCCAAGTGACAAAGAGTAAATAAATAAAACGCACAGTTCTCAACAACTTTCATTTCTAAGGGATGTAGCTATACTCAATTCTGCTCGACATTAACTATATCTGCAAAGCAGCAATGCATGGATTTGACTGGCACCTAATTAATGTTGAGCAGAATCATTTTTAGCTGCTACTGTAACCAGTAGAATGTTACGATCACACCTCTCAACTGCACAGATTTTCAGAGAATGTCCAGATTTTTTGCCTCATATTTTGGTGCATTTTCCTAAAAGTTGTTTTCTGGCAAATTAGTGGTAAATCATTAAAGATTGAAGTTAGAAAGTAATGACAGACATTTGAGTTTCATACTTCACACCCTTCAGAAAATTCATGCTAATGCAAAACTTGCTATTATCCTATCTATCAACTTTAAGTCTTTAAGAGCAATATTTAAAAATGATCCCTAATTTTAGACCTTTGTCCCACTTGGCTTTGTTCAGATTTTTTGTTGTAACAGTGTAAAGAGGTTGAAAGGTATGGTTACGATCACTCTCTCGCTCCGATCTCTCTCACACACACAGTCACTTCTGCTTTCATACTTGCATTCACCCACACAGTCTCTTCAGCTTTCATGCATGCATTCACGCACTCACTCCCTCACTCACTCACTCAAGCATTCTGATCGCTCACCCACACAATCTGTTCTGCTTTCATACATGCATTCACTTACTCGCTCTCTCCAGTCTCTCACACACACACAGTCACTTCAGCTTTCATAAATGCATTCACTCACTCACTCTGATCACTCACCCACACAGTCTCTTCAGCTTTCATACATGCATTCACCCAGTCACTCACTACGATCGCTCACCCACATAGTTTCTTCAGTTTTCATACATGCATTCACCCAGTCACTCACTCCGATCGCTCACCCACACAGTCTCTTCAGCTTTCATACATGCATTCACTCACTCACTCTTCTCTCACCCACACAGTCTCTACTGCTTTCATACATACATTCATTCACTCTCTCTCCGATCTGTCACACACAGTTGCTTCTGCTTTCATGCATGCAATCACTCACTCACTCTCACTCTGATCTCTCTCACACAGTCAGCATGCCATTGAAAATTGCTTCACATGCCACGCTTGGCATGCATGCTATAGGTTGCTTTCCCCTGCATTAGTACTTAAAATTAAAGGTACCACCAAGTTAATATTTATTCTGCCAGGTACATATTAGTATACTCAATTAATGTTAGCAGTTAATTCTTTAGGAATTGCAAACATATTGCTACATACTGAAAAGTCTTTTGGTGACTCTCTTATTACCTGATGGAGAGTTCAGAATTTTCTCATCAGTTGTGAATTCAATTCCAAGTTTTTTTCCATTTTCTATGTAAAGATTTTCCAAAATCTTATTGGAAAGAACATTATAGTATTCATGTCTCCCATAATGTAGGGCTACCTGTTGAGACATAAATGCAAGCTTACTACAGAAACTGTGTAGCATTTAAGAACAAGTCATTGGTAACATCATGCAGCTACATCAGCAGTGAAACATCAGTAGCATAATACAGCAGAGGTGAAGCTTGAAATATATAATTCACACTGTGTGTGTGTGTGTGTGTGTGTGTGTGTGTGTGTGTGTGTGTGTGTGTGTGTGTGTGTGTGTGTGTGTGAGTCAAGCATTACTAAAAAATATATAGGCAAACTTCATTACTGTGGTCAGAATTACTTTCAATTGATTGCAGTCAAACATTAGAGTTCATTGCATTTTTTCACGATTCAAAAAAGTTATTCCTGGGGGATACAGTCTATATCTGAAAGCAAATAATCACTGATGTGGCTTATTAGATGTCTTATGTATGCATACGGCAGGGAGTGTGTGTGTGTGTGTGTGTGTGTGTGTGTGTGTGTGTGTGTGTGTGTGTGTGTGTAAAAATAATCAGCACAATTCTTGATTTATAGATAACAGATTCATGTCAACTTACCAAAGGAAATGTTATCAATGGACAATATCGTAAAATGAAATTGCTGAAAGCTATTTTCAATTAAATTCAAAGTAATTTTTTTTTTGCAGGGGGCCCTACATTCCCATGTGGAAGGATATCCTCATACCCCTTAAGTTATACATATTCAACTTCATAGTCTCACAACTGTAGGAAAAGTATAACCTTCATCACTGAAATCAGCATTCAGAAAAATAGCTTTTTTGTACTGTCACTAGAGAAAAGTGCCTTTGTACAGTTGCCTGATTCCTATAGATAAGTTAACTAACTTCTTCATAAACGAATGAGATTCACTTTCTCAGAAAGGCCCTAGGGAGGCAGTCTAAGTGCAAAAACAGATGAAAATATTGTTTTATGGTATTTCATTTCACAAATGACATGAAAGCAGAATCCGAATTTTAACTTTCGTAATTGTTACTTTATTACCATAGTTTTATAGTACATCTGTTGCAAAATGCCATTAGAGTAATTTCACAGAAAACACAGATTTTTTCCTTTTATCTTATGATAGTAAATGCAGATCACATAAAACTTTACTGTGCTATTATTGACATCAGAACTAAAACCAGTATCTATTTGTCCATAAAAATGATGTCTACAAGCACCTGAAATGTGCAGGCATGAAAGCAAAACACTATAGGCCATTGTGAAATGGCACTCGTAGACTCAAGATGCATATTTTTCATTACTTTTGAAAGTAAGCCATGAACAAAGTACAGTTTATAAATGAATATCCAAATATACTGTCCAAAGGTGGCACTACAAAACATCAAACTGTTTCAGAAATATACCCCTGCAGTGGTAGGAAGCACCAGCCAGTGTACAGCACCACAACAATGCTCCAAGCTGCCAAGGTGCATTATTATACAATGAGCCGGATTCCAAAAGAGCTGCTCTCAAGTCAAGTCAAGTCAAATTTATTTAATATAAGTGCTTACACACAAAATATATACAAAAATAAAAACAGAAAAAATACATTCAACAGACATTACTAACACACAAAGTATGCCAAATAAGTCTTAAGATTTTAATACAAACGTAAAAAATGAAGAAGATTGCTCAACAGACATTAGAAAAAGCTCACCATAAAAATAAGTCTTAGCAAAGAAGCAGACTCTGCCTCTGAAGAAGATCCTATAATGTAAGTGACCTCTCATTGGGAAGTTTCTTCTGGTGACAGCAAAAGCTTCCTGAAAAGTGCCAACAGCAGGCGGATAAAGGATGGACCTCAAGCAAAGACAGAATTTCTGGAGCAAAGTGCCCGAAACTTTAAACATAAGGATGCAAAATTCTAAAAAATAAAAATGTAAAGCTGCCAATATATGGCATAGCATGATCAACAAAAATTTTCGCTTCAATTCTATAGCAGCATTTTGAACAAGCTGCAAGGCGTGATAAAGGCACCCTGACTCACTCCAATTAGAATGGAGAATTCCCAGCATTTTAAAGAGGTTATAAATCTAAGGCACCTGGTTATAATCACATAGAATGGAAAACACCAATCTAAACGCGAGGTTATAAAAACGCCCGCAAAGTTGAAAGATCACACCTAGACAATAATTAATATAGCCCTAAAACAGAGATCTTTATCCATTTTACCCCCAAATAAATACATCCTTATGACCCCTAAGAGTCAATTCACTACAATATGTACCCCAAATTAATAACAGAATCCTTCCAAAAAGGAGCACCACTTCTGTCTTTGTCATAATGGAAAGAAAAAAAACCAGACCATCCATGTCTTAAGCTCTGGGCCTTCATTAAGACTCAAATTTTTCCACCATCTCAGTCTTAAGCTCACACAGTTATAAAAGAAGACAATCATCAGATCAACCATCAGCCTCTTCAACCGCCTACTTCTTGCAATAATCATCAGTAAAACAAAAATCAATACCCAATTCAGAGATGTCTCCTAGAGGTAAATATAAATGAAAACAACAAAGAAAAATCAATTGAACCTTGAACCACTCTAAGATCAGAAATCAGATGAAACTACCTAGTGACTACAATAACCAATGATTACCACCAGATTTAAACACATTTCCGAACGCTGAGGCAGTCAACGTCACAGACGCAAAAGCACCTCACAGCCAACTGCATCAAAAGCAGCCAAGTATAATACAGATTAGAATAATACAGATCAGTTGCAAAAATATCATTCATAACTTTCAACAGAGCTGTTCAACAGAGCTGTCTAAAGTACTATGTAATGATTTAAATTTTTCTGAAAAATTTTCTTTTAACCAAAAACTATCTAAAAATCCAACAACACATCACTCCATCATCTCTCCAGAACCTTACTCAAAAAAGGTAACTTAGAAATTGGCCTATAATTAGCCAATCAGATGCATTTTCAATAGTGGATTTAGTACCCCCTTGTATAAACTTTAAAAGGCACTAAACTAACACCAGAAACTAAACTCGTATTTGTTATTAATAACACAATATTGTCACTGTTGATAATACATAAAACAAAACAAACGAAAAAGGAAACAGGGAGAACCACCCCACTTTTTATCATTATCATTATCACTAACTAATAATAATAATAATATAAATTAAAAATACATAATTTCTTTAAATGAAATTAAGGGACCTTGTAAGGAAACCACACAGGTCATCATTAAATTAACAACCTAATCCCATAAAAATATTTAAAAACAATCATTACATATTGTAGCGAAGCTTGAACTGGAAAATAATCTTGATTTATTAAAACAGAAATCAATTACATCATACAAAATCCTAGGAAGAGTAGATTAATTTTCAGAGACAAGATATAAATAATATATTTTTTGCAGATTTTACTGATAAACCTTCCAACTTTCCCCTCAAAAGCAAAGCAATTAGGATATACCCTTAGCTTATTTCACACTTCCTCTTCACATCTTCTGGCACCCTCTCCTTGCAGCTCTCTAATATCCGTTCCCTTTTCTCTTATGATTTTTTTTTTTTCTTTTTCTTTTCCAATGCGAGATACATCAAAATATCCAACATATCTAAAAAAAACAGCTAAAAACAGCTAAACCATTCAATGTAGACTGAAAGAAAAATTGAAACTTAGCTTTAAATAAAAGAGAAAACTTTCTCAAGAACTCTTTGATTAAAAGCTCAACCTAACGAAACAGAGGATTATCTAACTACACTACAAACTAACAATCAAATACAATAGGTTTATGATCATCAGAAACACAGCATCCCATGTATACAATTTTTTTCACAACAGGCCCAGATGTTAATACTAATCCAACATCATGACCCATATCCATGAGTGGCCCCATCAACACACTGATTTAAATTAAAACAATTTAACAGAACTCTGAAAAAAGTGGTTTATATCTGGACAGACAGCAAACATTATAATAATCCCCAGTAAAAAAATCTGATTATATAAAAAAAAACATACTCAGACAAAAATAGGATATAAAACCTTATTGTAACTTGGAGGTCTATAAACCACTGCACACAGAGTGTAAATCTGCCCTGATTCTAAAGATATGCTCTCAGTATAAGTGACTTGCTTCAGTGTAAGGCCCATCTATAACCACGTTTACAACGGAGGCCAGATTCCAAATCACCTGCTCTCAGTTTAAGTAGTCACTCGCACTGAGAGCAGGCCTTTTGGAGTTGGGCCCTGAGTTTCTGTAAGAAATGGACATATGCATTGGCATAATGTACTTTTAAGTACCCAGTGAATAGGACTGTGCAGGTTTGGATGCAAGCACAGTGATTGTCAGCAGCTAATGAGCTATCATCATAGTCAAATGAGCTGTGATTGACAGAATGTAAATTAAGTCTTGTCACTGAAGCACTTACCCCAATACATTTGTAATTCTGTGTAAATATAATCTGTTCTACTTGTTTTATATATACATATCTACATCCATCTGTCTATCTTTCTATCTACCTATCTATACATACACGGCTCTAACTTTGTCAAATAATACTTTGGTTGGCATCTGTTTAATCAACACAATTTGGTCAACTAAACAGATGGTCAACGGATGTGTAGAGGAATATACCCTTTTCTATGTGGATTGTGCGAACACGGAGTTAGGACATAAAATTAGCAGGGGGGTGGGTGGTGCAGGGGGGGTTACCCCCCTGCAAAAAACAATACTTTCTTTACTTTTTTTTTTTTTAATTTTGCACACACCAAGATTATTTCTCAGTGCATGTGTAGTAGCGTGCTGACATGCACAATATCGAGCAACTTGATTCGACATTACGCATGTCAACAAAAGTAGTGTTGGATGAATTTAAGAAGAGCTGTATATGTATATGCATATATTATACATATATATAGGTTCATAGGTTCATACTAGGCTATCTGCCCTAGGGCATATATAAGCCTAGCCAGAGTGTGTTTGGCTTTCGCCACCCATTTTAAATGAATTTTGCTATGCCCTTTTTCGAGGTTAGTATACTGTGCCTCTGTCTAACAGTGACACAGAAGTGATACCCAGGGTAAACCTATGATCTCCCATCCACTCATCAAGATTCCTCTTGAAGAGAGTCAATGAGGGACTCTGCCTAACCTGGACTGGGATTTTATTCCAGAGTGAAGGGAGCCTCCGGTTTATGAATCTGTCCCTCCAGCATGTCCTATTTATTTCAGTGGTGAGGTTCAAGTCTTGCGAGCGCGTAGCTCGATGGGATTTGGATTTTCTGAGGTGCAGCATGTCCATTAATTCCGGGTTGGACATGGCTTTATATGTCAGGCACAGATCGCCTCTGAACAGACGGTATGCCACTGAGTAGAGCTGGAGTTTCTTTAACCAGGCAGCATATGGCATCTGTTTGAGCCCTTTGATCCTCTTGGTGAGGTACTTTTGGGGTCTTTCCAGTTGCTGCAGGTGTCTGGTAAGGTACTTCCCAAAAGGGGCATTGTACTCAATTATGGGCCTGATGAGGGATGAGAAAAGAGGCACGATGACCTCCCCTGATCTAGATGTGAATCCCTTCATGATTAGGTGGGCTATATAAAATGTTTTTCTAACCATTTTGGCCACTTGGTTGTCAAATGAGAGATTGCTATCAACTTGGGTCCCCAGGTCCCTAATTACTTCTTCTGTACTTAATGGATTACCACCTATGTGGTAATTTGTGGGCACTTTGTTTTTGCCAAAGGGGATGACTATGCACTTTTTGGCATTTAGCTTGAGGCCATGGCTCTGGCACCAGTTGTCTGTTTCGATGAGTCCCTTTTGGAGGATGCTTGTGTCGGCTGGAGAGTCGATTATGGCGCCCAGTTTGCAGTCATCTGCGAACTTGGTCAGCCACAGTCCTTCCGTGTTGGCCTGTACCTCCGAGAAATATATACCGAACAAGAGACGTCCCAGGACTGAGCCTTGTGGGACACCACTTGTAACTGGTTTGGAGTCTGACATGGCGCCAGCAATTCTAACCATGTGGGTTCTGTCCTCGAGCCAGTTTGCAATCCATCTAGTGACATAGGGGTTTATATTTAAGCTGGTGAGCTTATCTATAATGCCCGAGTGGGGTATTGTATCGAAGGCTTTTGAGGTCCAGGGAGGCTGTGTGGACCACTTTCCCCTCGCGAATGGCCTTGGTGACTGTTTCAAAGAAATCAACCAGGTTTAAGAGGCAGGATCTGCCCTTACCAAAGCCGAACTGGGTAGGATCCAGTGTCTGTAGGTCCCCAATATCTTTATTTGTGAGGTCCATGATGATCCTTTCCATAGCTTTGCAGACCAAGCTAGTGAGGCTTATGGGGCGATAGTTTCCAGGATCCGTTGAGGCAGCACCTTTATGGAGAGGGACCACTGTCGCTGTACGCTACTCTCTGGGCACGTATCCTGTAGTAAGGCTGAGATTGAACAGTAGTTTTATGTTTGGGTTTAGCTCTTCTTGGAGTTCATGTAGGACGTAGGCCGGCACACCATCTGGTCCCATTGATGCTGTGTTTTTGCTTTGGAGAGGGCTGCTTACCTGTGCATCTCAGATGTCAGGGAGGCAGCACTCTGCTGGGATAGATATTTGCCCTTTGGTGGGAGGGGGTTTGCTGAACCTGTCAGCTAGGATGTTGGCAATGTCTGTGGGTTCAGTGTATTTTTTGTCATTTTGGATGAATTCTGAGCATATCTGGGAATTACCACCCAGGTTCCTAACATAACTAAAGAAAGCCTTGTGATTATCCTTAGTGTCCTGTGCAATTTTTCTCTCAAGCTGGCCTTAGACAATTTTATGAGTGCCGTAGTTTTTGCTAATACTGATCAGTGATGCCTTCCCTTTTTGGGATTTTGCTCTATCATTTAGTAGCTTCCTCCTTCTATTATATAGTTTGTTTATGGCTGGGGTCCACCAGACAGGACGTCTGCCTTTGGAGGATTGGGTCTTAGTTTTATTTGGGATCGCATGATCCATGCATTCTTGAAGGTGTTCATAGAATGCTTATAAAGGATTCTGCGGTCTGGGCCGTATTTTCCACAGGCCCAGGGGCTTTGAAGGATTCCACCTCGGTTTTGAGGAGTGTGAAATTTGCTTTAGAGAAGTTTTTCACTGTGGTTTTCTGGGCAGGGGGTGGGGTCGGGATGTGAATATCCAGTGAGATTAGTTTATGGTCTGATCTTACCAGTGAGGGATACACTTCTGGTCTGGAGCATAGAGTCCCCATGTTGGTGATGATCAGGTCCAGTATGTCTTCCCCTCTTGTGGGAGTGGTAACAAGTTGTTCCAAAGCATTTGAGTTTATAAATTCTAGGAACCTTTGGGCTAGGGTGTTGGAGCTAGAGTGATGCTCCCAGTCTATGTTTGGGTAGTTGAAGTCGCCCAATATAATGGTGTTTGGAGTGATCTTCATATTTTCCAGTCTTCTCAGAAAGGCCGAGTGGGGTTCCTGGGTTTGGGAGGGTGGTCTGTAGCAGGCTATAAACTGGAAGGCAGTTTTACCCACTGTTAGTTGCACATGGATAGTCTCTGATGCTTAGTGCTTTGCCACCAACCTGGAGGTGTGGGTATCTTTGATGAATATCGATACTCCCCCTCCTTTTGTGGTTCGGTCCATATATATATATATATATATATATATATATATGTGTGTGTGTGTGTGTGTGTATTATGTTTTACTGTACAATGCTCTTGTGATTTAAACAATAAGTGCTCAACCTTCTCTACTGTAATAGCCCTCTCTGAAGCCACACATTAATCCTAATGCTCCCATTTGGTCACTAACTATAAAGTACAGTTGTGTACACTTATCATAAATGTAGCTGTCCAAGTGTATTCACTATTGCAGTCATCACCTGTGGGTTATCCCTGCTGTGGTAGCCCTCAGCCGGCCAGAGTACCAGAGTCAATGTTTTTCTGCGTCGGCTGTTGTGGCTTGCTGCCTGACGTCAGGTCATCAGTGCTACAAAGGAAGGCAGCTGACACCATTACATCAGTTTTTCTTGCCCTAACCAGTCAGAGGCCCAAGCAAATATGGTAAAATGGTCCTGGAAGCTTAAAGCCATCGTTAGAAACTTATGTCTCCCTAAAGAAAGACGATATAAGGGGGAAGGAGGGTGGGAAACCAGGACTGCACCAGTGAATACACTCGAACATCTACATTTATGGTAAGTGTACACAACTGTACTATGTTCTTCGTGTTTCACTGTTGCAGTCATCATGTGTGGGAGGATTCCCAAAGCTGGGGAGAGGGTGTGGTAGGATTAGTAAGAGACCTAGGAATGGGTCAGCATGCCATGCAGAACTGCAGAGGCAAACCCTGCCCTAGCCTTTGAAAACAGATGTAGGTGGTAATGCTTGGTAAAGGTATGGACAGAAGTCCAGGTGGCAGCTTCCAGGATGTCCCTGGTGGGAACTTCTCTGAGGAATGCTGTGGAAGTGGAGGCTGCCCTAGTGGAATGGGTTCAAATAGACTTTGGGTGGGGGGTTCCCATACAATCTGTAGCAGAAATGGATACAGTGTGATATCCATTTGGAAATGGTTTGTTTGGAAATGGGCTTCCCCTCTGCCCCTGGGGCAAAGCTGACAAGTAGTGGGTCTGTTTTCCTGAAGGGTTTAGTATGGTCCAGATAGTATCTCAGCTGTATGTGCATGTCTAGTGAGTGCAGAATTCTTTCCCCTTGTTTTGAGGGTTAGGAAGGTAGGTGGGTAGAGGTATGGCCTGGTTGAGAGTTACATTAGATACCACCTTGGGTATAAAGGAGGGATTAGTTCTCAGGGAGACCCTGTCTGCATGAAAGATGATGAAGGGCTCAATGGCCATCAGTGCCTGAAGTTCTGAAAACTTCTGGCTGAGGTGATAGCTAGGAGAAAAGCAGTCTTTCAGGAGAGGTATCTTAGTTCTGATGAAGAAGCATGTTCGAAGGGTGGTAAAGTTAGTTTTTCCAAAACATAATTCTGGTCCCAGGCTGGAGTGGGTGGCCTTCTGAGAGGTCTGATATTACAAGCCCCTCTCGGAATTGTTTAATCAAAAGATGGGATAACAGGGGCTGTTCTGCATCAAAATGAGCTGAAATGGCTGAGGTGTGGATTTTAACAGAGGAGGAGAGGCCACTATTAAGTAGCTCTGCTAGGTAGTCCAGGATAAAAGGGATGGAAGGTTGTGAGGTATTGCCCCTACTGGACTGGCTCCAGGAGCAGAATCTTTTCCATTTTCCTGCGTAAGATTTTCTGGTGCTGGGCCTTCTGGCCTCTATGATAATGTCTAGGGCCTGTTTGCTTAACAGAGGCCCCTTGTTTGCCTTTAGAGTATTAGCCATGCTGATAGTATGAGAGTCTGCAAGTCTGGGTGCAACATCCCCACCCCAACCTGAGTTAAGAGGTCTGAGATCAGGGGAAGTTGCCTGGGAGGTGTGATGTCAGGCTGCGCAGTAAGGGGTACCAATGTTGTCTGGGCCAAAGAGGATGGCCTTTGGTCTCTCTTCCCTTATTTTGATCAGTACCTTCTGAATAAGAGGCAGAGGATGGAATGCGTACACAAAGAGGGTGTTCCAGGGGAAGGTCAAGGCATCCACCTTCCACGCTAGGTGGTGATACTCCCAGGTATAAAATGTTTTCACTGATGGTTGAGATGCGAAGTAAAGAGCTCGACCTCCGGAGTCCCCCATGCCTGAGTGATTTGTAAAAAGATTTCTGTGTGGAGCTGCCATTCGTGGGGTTCCAGTAAGTTTCTACTTAAGTGGTCTGCCAGTGTGTTGTTGATCCCTGGTAGGTATTGGCCTATCAGGTGTAGTCCCATGGAAGAGGCTGTCACAGAGGTTCATGGCTAGCCTACACAGAGGGTAAAATTGGGTCCCGCCCTGTTTCTTGAGGTACCACATTACTGTGGTGCTGTCTGTTTTGATAAGGAGAACCCCTGGCTTGAGATGGGATTTGAAGGATGTCAGAGCCTTTTTGTACTGCCATCATTTCCTTATGGCTGATGTGTAAGGGAAGGTGCTGGGCATCCCAAAGACCTTGGGTGCACTTGCCATCTAGGTGAGCGCCACAAGCTATGTCTGAAGTGTCGGTGGTAATGGTCTGCCCGGTTGGGAGGAGGGTGAAGGAAAGACTCTTGTTCTGGGCAAAGGCTCCAGCCCACCAGAGAAACTTGGCCCTTATACAGGGGATCAGAGGTAGAGAGGTCTCTAGAGGTTGAGAGTGCTGACACCAAAGGTTCTTTAGGCACCACTGAAGTTTTGTCATGTGAAGCCTGGCCAGAGGAATTAGAAGGATGCAAGATGCTATGTACCCCACGGCTTTTAGGAACTTCCTCGCAGTGAGCTGACTTCTGGAAGCCAGCTGGGTAAAATAGAGAGGCAGGAAGCTCTGCTTTTCTGGGGACAGTAAGGTCATTTGGGATGCTGTGTCCAACAGTGCTCCCAAGAAAATGATCTTCCTTGAGGGTGTTTGTCTTGACTTCTCGTTGATGGTGTACCCTAAGGAGGTTAAAAGGATTTTGACAAAGAGTAGGTCCTTGAGGAGCTTTTCTTTGCAATCTGGCTGAATGAGGCAGCTGTCCAGATAAGGGTAAATTTGTATATTTTTCTGTCTGCAAAAGGCTATGGCTGGGGTTACGCAATTGGTGAATACCCTGGGAGCAGTAGATAAGCCAAAGGGTAGCACAGAGAACTGAAAGTGTTGTGAGCCTACTCTGAAGCAAAGGAATTTCCTGCAGGATTTCCTTATGGGGATGTGGTGGTAGGCATCTTTTAATTCCAGGGTAACTAACCAGCCATTTTTTTGTCAGCATAGGCAGCATCTGCTGCAAAGTTAGCATGTTGAACTTGGGGACCACCAGGAAAGTGTTCAGAATGGATAGATCCAGGATGGGGTGCCAAGTGCCCTCTTTTCTGGGAACAAGGTGTAGTCTGGAATAAAAGCCTTTGCCTGTTTGATCTGAGGGGACAGGCTCTACTGCACCTTGTGATATGAGAGTTTGGACTTGTTTCAATGCCTCTGCCCACTGATTTGGAGGTAAGTCTGGGTACCCTCTTGGAATTGGGAGTTTGTTGAAGGAGAATTTGTATCCTTGAAAAATGATCTTTAAGACCTATTGGTCCTTTGTTACAGAAAGCCAATTTTCTTTGCAGAGGGAGAGCCTTCCTCCTAGTTTTTGGTGGGGGGAGAGGGAGTAATTGAGAGAGTTTTTGCCATAGAGGGATGGCTTAGAACTCCCTGCCTCTGGAGTGGAAGTGGCCCACTGTTTGGTTTTCTGCTGTCCTTGGGATAGGAGTCTGTGATTATCCTTAGTGTCCTGTGCAATTTTTCTCAAGCTGGCCTTAGACAATTTTTATGAGTGCCCGTAGTTTTGCTAATACTGATCAGTGATGCCTTCCTTTTGGGATTTTGCTCTATCATTTAGTAGCTTCCTCCTTCTATTGTACAGTTTGTTTATGGCTGGGGTCCACCAGACAGGACGCCTGCCTTTGGAGGATTGGGTCTTAGTTATATTTGGGATCGATGATCCATGCATTCCTGAAGGTGTTCATAGAATGCGTTATAAAGGATTCTATGGTCTGGGCAGATTTTCCACAGACCCGGGGCTTTGAAGGATTCCACCTGGTTTTGAGGAGTGTGAAATTTGCTATAGAGAAGTTTTCACTGTGGATTTCTGGGCAGGGGTGGGGTGGGATGTGAATATCCGTGAGATTAGTTTATGGTCTGATCTTACCAGTGAGGGATACACTTCTGGTCTGGAGCATAGAGTCCCATGTTGGTGATGATCAGGTCCAGTATGTTTTCCCTCTTGTGGGAGTGGTAAATGTTGTTCCATAGCATTTGAGTTTATAAATTCTAGGAACCTTTGGGCTAGGGTGTTGGAGCTAGAGTAATGCTCCCAGTCTATGTTTGGGTAGTTGAAGTCGCCCAATATAATGGTGTTTGGAGAGACCTTCATATTTTCCAGTCTTCTCAGAAAGGCCGAGTGGGGTTCCTGGGTTTGGGAGGGTGGTCTGTAGCAGGCTATAAACTGGAAGGCAGTTTTACCCACTGTTAGTTGCACATGGATAGTCTCTGATGCTTCGTGCTTTGCCACCAACCTGGAGGTGTGGGTATCTTTGATGAATATCGATACTCCCCCTCCTTTTGTGGTTCGGTCCATATATATATATATATATATATATATATATATATATATATATATATATATGTGTGTGTGTGTGTGTATTATGTTTTACTGTACAATGCTCTTGTGATTTAAACAATAAGTGCTCAACCTTCTCTACTGTAATAGCCCTCTCTGAAGCCACACATTAATCCTAATGCTCCCATTTGGTCACTAACTATAAAGTACAGTTGTGTACACTTACCATAAATGTAGCTGTCCAAGTGTATTCACTATTGCAGTCATCACCTGTGGGTTATCCCTGCTGTGGTAGCCCTCAGCCGGCCAGAGTACCAGAGTCAATGTTTTTCAAGGCCGCTGTTGTGGCTTGCTGCCTGACGTCAGGTCATCAGTGCTACAAAGGAAGGCAGCTGACACCATTACATCAGTTTTTCTTGCCCTAACCAGTCAGAGGCCCAAGCAAATATGGTAAAATGGTCCTGGAAGCTTAAAGCCACCGTTAGAAACTTATGTCTCCCTAAAGAAGGAAGATATAAGGGGGAAGGAGGGTGGGAAAACAGTGAATACACTTGAACATCTACATTTATGGTAAGTGTACACAACTGTACTATGTTCTTCATGTTTCACTGTTGCAGTCATCACGTGTGGGAGCATTCCCAAAGCTGAGGAGAGGGGGTGGTAGGATTAGTAAGAGACCTAGGAATGGGTCAGCATGCTATGCAGAAAGTACAGTTTTGTACCTACCATAAATGTAGATGTCCGATAGGTATGCATCTGCAGTCATAACATATGGGTTGTCCTGCCTCAGGCAGCCCTTTGGTCGGCCGGATTCCAAAGTCTGGGTCTGGCCTCGGCTGATGTCGCACTTTCCCCGACGTCAGAGCTTCTGGGGTATAAAGGCATCAGCCAACGCCATTTTCCTCAGTGTTTCTTGCCCCAGATGCCAGGTGCCCTCTAGGAAGGCTAAATTTGGATAAATGTTGAAAATTCCAAACAGTAGCAAACAATATATATATATATATATATATATATATATATATATATATATATATATACAAACAAATACATCATAATAGATTCCCCAGCTAGCTGAAAGAGGGTAAGCACCCTAGGAATACCACAGAGGGAAGGAGGGTGGTAATCCTGACTGCAGATGCATACCTATCGGACATCTACATTTATGGTAGGTACAAAACTGTACTATGTCCTTCAAGGATGCATCTGCAGTCATAACATATGGGTAGAATACCATAGCCAAACTGGGGGAGGAGTTACTAAGATAAGGATGGTGTAGTTAAGATCCCCTGTAAAACTGCAGTTGCAAAACCTGCTCGGGATCTGGAGTATAAAGGTAGATTGTAATGCTTGGCAAATGTATGCACGGAGCTCCAAGTAGCAGCTTCTAAAAGATACTTGGTAGCCACCCCTCGTAGGAAAGCTGTAGTGGTGGCTGTGGCTCTTGTGGAATGAGGCCTGATATTTTCAGGAGCTGTCTTTCCATGAAAAGAGTAGCAAAAACGAATGCAATTTCCTATCCATTTTGAAATTGTCTGTTTGGAAATTGCTTTTCCTTGCACTCCAGTTGCATATGCTACAAAAAGTTGGTCAGTTTTTCTGCTGGTTTTAGTTCTGTCCAGATAGTAGCGTAGTTGTCTATGTACATCCAAGGTGTGCAATAGTTTTTCCCCCTTGTTCTTTGGGTTAGGGAAGAACGTAGGCAAATGAATAGCTTGGTTCAAGGATACCCTGGACACCACCTTTGGCATGAAAGTAGGATTGGTTCTCAGAGACACTCTATCCTGGTGAAAAATAAGGAAAGGCTGCACTGCCATTAATGCCTGTAACTCAGATACCCTTCTTGCTGAAGTGATTGCCAGAAGGAAAGCAGTTTTCCAAGATAAGAACTGTAAGTCTGCTGATGCTGCTGGTTCAAAAGGGGGTAGTGTCAATTTTTCCAGCACAAAATTGAGATCCCATGCAGGCAGAGGGGGTCTCCTTGGAGGTTTTACATTTTTGATCCCTCTTAAAAATTGTCTGAGAAGAGGGTGAGAGAAGATAGGAGGGTCCATATTGTACTCTGCTGAAATTGCTGAAGCATGAATCTTAATGGAAGAATAGGACAGGCCATTGTGGAACAATTCTGCTAAGTATTCTAGAATGTGTGCTAGGTTTGCCACTGTGACATCTGTACCCTTTGATGTGCTCAAATTAGGAATCTCTTCCATTTATCTGAGTATGTCTTCCTTGTGGAGGGTCTGTGAGCCTCCAGGATAATGTCCTTGACCCTCTGAGATAAGACAGTTTGGTTTTGTTTTAAGCAATTTTCCAGGCAGTTAGCTGCAGTGTTTTCAAGTTTGGATGCAGGGTCTTGAAATTGTTCTGCGTTAGAAGAAGAGGCCATAGGGGTAGAGTCCATGAGTTCTCTCGAGACATGCTTCTCAGTAGCGGATACCAGTGCTGCCTTGGCCAGTCTGGAGCTATTAGTATCACCTTTGGCTGTTCCTCCCTGATCTTCAGTAGAACTTTGTACATCAATGGGAGAGGTGGAAATGCATACACTGTTAGGGCATTCCAGCTGAAAGAGAGAGAGTCCACCCTCCAGGCTTGTGGGTGGTATATCCTTGAGCAGAATTTCTTCAGTTGGTGGTTGAGTGGGGAGGCGAACAGGTCTATGTCTGGCATTCCCCATTTGTTTGTTATGAGTTTGAAGATGTCTGGATGCAGCATCCATTCGTGAGCATCCGTGGTAGTTCTGCTTAAGCTGTCTGCTAGTGAATTTTCTTTTCCTGGTACGAATTTGGCCTGCAGCTGGATGTTGAGATTCAGGCCTAGGTTCCACAGATCCATTGCCATCCGGCATAGAGGGTAGGAATGCGTGCCTCTCTGTTTATGTACCACATGACCGTGGTGTTGTCTATCCTTATCAGCAGATGTCCTTGCTGGAGGAATGATTTGAATGCCTCGATTGCATGCTTCACTGCCAGCATCTCCTTTTGGTTTATGTGCAAGTTTAGCTGGTCTTGAGACCATAGGCCTTGGATACATTTGTCCTCCATGTGTGCTCCCCATCCTAGGTCTGAGGCATCCGTGGTGATGGTCTGCCTTGGTTGTGGTTTGTTGAAAGGCAACCCTCTGTTGGACTGGCAGGCCTGAGCCCACCACAGGAATTCCTTTTTCAGTCATGGAATGATTGGTATCATGGTTTCTAAACTGTGCCTGTGTTGAGACCATACATTCCTTAGGTACCATTGTAATTTTCTCATATGCAGTCTGGCATGCGGGATCAAGATTATGCAGGATGCCATGTAACCCAGGGCTTGCAGGACTTTCCTTGCAGTAAGCTGAGCTTGTTTTGTCAAAGCCATGAAGTAATCTGGAAGTTGCTTTTGTTTTTCTTCTGTGAGAAAAGCCATCTGAGTTATTGTGTCCAGATCTGCACCCAGAAAGGTTATCCTTTGGGATGGCACTAGTCTTGACTTCTGGATGTTGACTGTGTATCCCAAGGCCTGTAACAGGTGTATGACATAGGCCAAATCCTTTATTAGTTTTGTCTTGTTGTCCGCTTGTATTAGGCAGTCGTCCAGGTATGGATAGATTTGAATTCCCTGAAGCCTGCAATGTGCAATTACTGATGCCAGGCATTTCGTGAATACTCTGGGCGCAGTAGATAAGCCAAAGGGCAATGCTGAGAATTGATAATGCTCTGATCCTGCAAGAAATCGGAGGTGTCTTCTGCAATCTGGTCGGATAGGGACGTGCAGGTATGCCTCCTTGAGATCTAGAGTCACCAGCCAAGACTCCTTGCCCAACATGGGAAGAAGTTGCTGTAGGGTCAGCATTTTGAATTTTGGCACAATGAGGTAAGTGTTCAGTGCGGACAAGTCGAGAATAGGCCTCCATTGGTTTTCTTTTCTTGGTACAAGGAATAGTCTGGAGTAAAATCCTTGGCCTTGTTCCATAGATGGTACCCTTTCTATCGCTTTCATCAAAAGCAAAATTGTTGATTTGTCTTAAAGCCTCTGGCTTCTGGTTTGGTGGAAGGTTTGGCATTCCGCTCCTTTTTGGTAAAGTGTGGAAGTGAAACCTGTATCCTTTGTCTATTGTTTGCAATGTCCATGTGTCCTTTGTAATACAATGCCAGTTTTTTGAGAATAAAGCCAGCTTTCCGCCCAAGGGTGCTTCCAGTTGTTCCCTGGTAGGTGGAATCAGAGTCAAGTCATTGTGTCTGTCCTGTGGAAGTGGTTGTAGTTGCAGCTGTAGCAGTAATCCTCTGGTTGGCAGGCTGCCACTGACGACCCCTGTAGGCCCCCTTTGATTGCCCTCTGCCTCTTGGGCGTCTATTCCTGCCTCTCTGTGCTCTGGAGGTGTCTGGAAAGGACCAATTCTTTGAAGGCCAGTTTCTGCTGAACCTCGGAGGTTGAACCTGCAGAAAATCCTTTACTGTTTGCACAGATTTTGCTTTTTCTTCCACTTTCTTTAGAATCTCCTGTGCAGGAGAGCCAAATAAACTTTGTTTCTCTATTGGAGCATCCAGGAGTTTAGCCTTGACATGGTCTGGCAAGGATTGCTCTTTTAGCCAGGCATGCCTCCGAATTACTGCCCCAGTCATAGCTGATCTAAATGAAGCCTCCAGTGCATCATAGCCACATTTTAAGAAATGATTACTGACCTGCTGAGAGTTGTGTACCAAATCCTGAAGGGACTTGCGGTCTAAAGGTTCAGGTGAAGAAAGCTTTTTATTCAGCTGATCTAACAAGTATTCTTGGTACTGTATCATATGGAATTGGCAGTTTAATGCCCGGGCAGAAAGAGTAGCAGAAGTATAAACCTTTTTACCCCATCTCTCTAATGCTCTTGCCTCTCTTTCAGAGGGTAGGGGTTTTTTGGCAGTGGCAGCTGCAACACCTTTTGGGCCCTGAGAAATAGTTTCTGGATCTGCAGCATGGGCTTTATACAGGTGGAAGTGAGAATCC
This sequence comes from Protopterus annectens, assembly GCF_019279795.1. Classification (NCBI taxonomy): domain Eukaryota; kingdom Metazoa; phylum Chordata; order Ceratodontiformes; family Protopteridae; genus Protopterus; species Protopterus annectens. The sequence goes on along the minus strand of NC_056725.1, from coordinate 1,379,760,028 downwards.
GGGACCCTGTAATATCTGTCAGGTTTGGCAGGGGCCGGGGGAAGAGAGTCAGGGGCAGAACTGACATCATTATACACATCATCAACTACAGTAAGCACAGGTGGTATGGCTAAACGCCTACGCTGGGGCAAATGTAAGAATGTCCTTAATCTTTTTCTAGAATCAGAAAAATCCTGACCCTGCCATTGAAAGTGTTCCCTCATTGAGTGCAAAGTCTCCCCAAAGGAAAATTCTTCAGGAGGGGAGTCAGAAGGGATAGAGTCTTCTGCATCTGAATCCTCATAAGGAGAGTAGGCCCCTTCCTGATGGTCTGATAAATCAGATCCATCTGAGGAGTAATCAGAGGATAGAGGTTCAGGGGGTTCAGTCCTAGGCCTTTTGTCAGGAGGAGGGTGGGAGGCCCTGTCTGGGTGAGGTTGGGAACCCCTAATCAAAGATATAAGGTCCTCAGCAAGACTGAGAATCTGAGAACTTGAGGAAGGTCTCTGAGAAGAAGATTTGGCAGGTAAAGCTTTTGAAATTTTGGCAGCTTTAGCCCTGGAGAAGGCCTTAATAGACATAGAGGCAGGGGGCCTAGCTGGCCCCACGTGCAGGGGTAGAAATGTCCAATGGAATGGTGTCGGACAATTCTTGTGCGCTAGCTTCGGTAGGGATTTCTGAAGCCGACTCGGCTGGGGCCTCTCTGGCCTCGGTTGTCGGAGGTATGATTTCGGTAGAAGTAAGAACCGAGGACTCGGTTTCAGCCAAAACCGAGACACTCGCGGTAGGCCTAACCGTGGTTTCAGCCGAAACCGCGGGCTGCGAGTGTCGGTCCTTTTCCTTGCGTTTTTTGGCCAAATGTGTAGTCGGAGTCTCCGACGGCATTTTATATGCAAAAGCGGATCCAAAAAACTCTTCTGCAAACTCCGACCGACGTCTAAGAGTCCGTCGGTTGAAGGAGGCACAGGCTAGACAAGCTGATACGTCGTGGTCTGGGCCTAAGCAAGGAAGGCAGTAAGAATGGCAATCCTTATGAGGTATTTGTTTCCCACAAGTTAAACAATTATTTACTTTGTCTGACATCGGCTGAGGCAAGAAAGAGTCCCCAACGGGGTACTTAGCTTTTTTAGAAGCCTTCGGTAGCTGAAATCTCTAGATCTGACCGACCGGCACTTGCGAACAGCTTCTGCTTCGGGCACTGCGCGGCAAGAAAGACTGAGGAAAATGGCGTCGGCTGATGCCTTTATACCCCAGAAGCTCTGACGTCGGGGAAAGTGTGACATCAGCCGAGGCCAGACCCAGACTTTGGAATCCGGCCGACCGAAGGGCTGCCTGAGGCAGGACAACCCATATGTTATGACTGCAGATGCATCCTTGACGGACATCTGCAGAGGCAAACCCTGCCCTAGCCTTAGAAAACAGATGTAGGTGGTAATGCTTGGTAAAGGTATGGACAGAAGTCCAGGTGGCAGCTTCCAGGATGTCCCTGGTGGGAACTTCTCTTTGGAATGCTGTGGAAGTGGAGGCTGCCCTAGTGGAATGGGTTCAAATAGACTTTGGGTGGGGGGGTTCCCATACAATCTGTAGCAGAAATGGATACAGTGTGATATCCATTTGGAAATGGTTCGTTTGGAAATGGGCTTCCCCTCTGCCCCTGGGGCAAAGCTGACAAGTAGTGGGTCTGTTTTCCTGGAGAGTTTAGTATGGTCCAGATAGTATCTCAACTGTATGTGCATGTCTAGTGAGTGAAGAATTCTTTCCCCTTGTTTTGAGGGTTAGGAAAGTAGGTGGGTAGAGGTATGGCCTGGTTGAGAGTTACATTAGGTACCACCTTGGGTATAAAGGAGGGATTAGTTCTCAGGGAGACCCTGTCTGCATGAAAGATGATGAAGGGCTCAATGGCCATCAGTGCCTGAAGTTCTGAAACCCTTCTGGCTGAGGTGATAGCTAGGAGAAAAGCAGTCTTTCAGGAGAGGTACCTTAGTTCTGATGAAGAAGCAGGTTCGAAGGGTGGTAAAGTTAGTTTTTCCAAAACATAATTCTGGTCCCAGGCTGGAGTGGGTGGCCTTCTGGGAGGTCTGATATTAGAAGCCCCTCTGCGGAATTGTTTAATCAAAAGATGGGATAACAGGGGCTGTTCTGCATCAAAATGAGCTGAAATGGCTGAGGTGTGGATTTTAACAGAGGAGGAGAGGCCACTATTAAGTAGCTCTGCTAGGTAGTCCAGGATAAAAGGGATTGAAGGTTGTGAGGTATTGCCCCTACTGGACTGGCTCCAGGAGCAGAATCTTTTCCATTTTCCTGCGTAAGATTTTCTGGTGCTGGGCCTTCTGGCCTCTATGATAATGTCTAGGGCCTGTTTGCTTAACAGAGGCCCCTTGTTTGCCTTTAGAGTATTAGCCATGCTGATAGTATGAGAGTCTGCAAGTCTGGGTGCAACATCCCCACCCCAACCTGAGTTAAGAGGTCTGAGATCAGGGGAAGTTGCCTGGGAGGTGTGATATCAGGCTGCGCAGTAAGGGGTACCAATGTTGTCTGGGCCAATGAGGATGGCCTTTGGTCTCTCTTCCCTTATTTTGATCAGTACCTTCTGAATAAAAGGCAGAGGATGGAATGCGTACACAAAGAGGGTGTTCCAGGGGAAGGTCAAGGCATCCACCTTCCACACTAGGTGGTGATACTCCCAGGTATAAAATTTTTTCATTGATGGTTGAGATGCGAAGCAAAGAGCTCGACCTTCGGAGTCCCCCATGCCAGAGTGATTTGTAAAAAGATTTTTGTGTGGAGCTGCCATTCGTGGGGTTCCAGTAAGTTTCTGCTTAAGTGGTCTGCCAGTGTGTTGTTGATCCCTGGTAGGTATTGGCCTATCAGGTGTAGTCCCATGGAAGAGGCTGTCACAGAGGTTCATGGCTAGCCTACACAGAGGGTAAAATTGGGTCCCGCCCTGTTTCTTGAGGTACCACATTACTGTGGTGTTGTCTGTTTTGATAAGGAGAACCCCTGGCTTGAGATGGGATTTGAAGGATGGCAGAGCCTTTTTGTACTGCCATCATTTCCTTATGGCTGATGTGTAAGGGAAGGTGCTGGGCATCCCAAAGACCTTGGGTGCCCTTGCCATCTAGATGAGCGCCACAAGCTATGTCTGAAGCGTCGGTGGTAATGGTCTGACCGGTTGGGAGGAGGGTGAAGGAAAGACTCTTGTTCTGGGCAAAGGCCCCAGCCCACCAGAGAAACTTGGCCCTTATACAGGGGATCAGAGGTAGAGAGGTCTCTAGAGGTTGAGAGTGCTGACACCAAAGGTTCTTTAGGCACCACTGAAGTTTTGTCATGTGAAGCCTGGCCAGAGGAATTAGAAGGATGCAAGATGCTATGTACCCCACGGCTTTTAGGAACTTCCTCGCAGTGAGGTGACTTCTGGAAGCCAGCTGGGTAAAATAGAGAGGCAGGAAAGCTCTGCTTTTCTGGGGACAGTAAGGTCATTTGGGATGCTGTGTCCAGCAGTGTTCCCAAGAAAATGATCTTCCTGGAAGGGGTTTGTCTTGACTTCTTCTCGTTGATGGTGCACCCTAAGGAGGTTAAAAGGATTTTGACAAAGAGTAGGTCCTTGAGGAGCTTTTCTTTGCAATCTGGCTGAATGAGGCAGTTGTCCAGATAAGGGTAAATTTGTATATTTTTCTGTCTGAAAAAGGCTATGGCCAGGGCTAAGCATTTGGTGAATACCCTAGGAGCAGTAGATAAGCCAAAGGGTAGCGCAGAGAACTGAAAGTGTTGTGAGCCTACTCTGAAGCAAAGGAATTTCCTGCAGGATTTCCTTATGGGGATGTGGTGATATGCATCTTTTAGATCTGGGGTAACTAACCAGCCATTTTTTGTCAGCATAGGCAGCAGCTGCTGCAAAGTTAGCATGTTGAACTTGGGGACCACCAGGAAAGTGTTCAGAATGGATAGATCCAGGATGGGGTGCCAGGTGCCCTCTTTTCTGGGAACAAGGTGTAGTCTGGAATAAAAGCCTTTGCCTGTTTGATCTGAGGGGACAGGCTCTACTGCACCTTGGGATATGAGAGTTTGGACTTGTTTCAATGCCTCTGCCCACTGATTTGGAGGTAAGTCTGGGTACCCTCTTGGAATTGGGAGTTTGTTGAAGGAGAATTTGTATCCTTGAAAAATGATCTTTAAGACCTATTGGTCCTTCGTTACAGAAAGCCAATTTTCTTTGCAGAGGGAGAGCCTTCCTCCTAGTTTTTGGTGAGTGAAAAGAGGGGAGAGGGAGTCATTGAGAGTTTTTGCCATAGAGGGATGGCTTACAACTCCCTGCCTTTGGAGTGGAAGTGACCCACTGTTTGGTTTTCCGCTGTCCTTGGGATAGGAGTCTGGGTGGTCTGTCCCTGCGAGGCTTACCTTGCCCCTGTCTGCTAGGTGCAGGAAAGGACCACTGTTTTGAGGGAAAATTCCTGCTGAACCTAGGAGGTTGCACCTGAAGTTAATCTTTTACTGTTTGCATTGATTTTGCTTTGTCTCCCATCTTTTTAAGCACCTCTTCTGCTTTTACTCCAAACAAGTGGTCCTTATCCAATGGTGCATCAAGTAATTTAGATTTGACATGATCAAGGAAAGGTTGTTCCTTCAACCATGCAGGTCTCCTAATGACAGATCCCGACACTGCTGCCCTGCTTGAGGCTTCTGGAGCATCATATCCACAGTGTAAAGAGTGTTTAGCCACTTGACAAGTAGACTGCAATACATCTGCTAACTCTTTCGAATTGGCACAGTCGGAAAAGGTTGAAATCTTTGTTTTAATAGTTCCAAAGTGTGTTGTTGATATTTTAACATGTGGAACTGACAGTTGAATGCTCTGATAGCTAAGGTTGTAGAGGTGTATACTTTTTTACCCCATCTGTCCAGAGCTCTGGAGTCCTTGTCAGAAGGAATAGAATTCTTTGCATAACCAGCCTTAGCTCCATTTGGTCCCTGTGTAATGACCTCTGGGTCTACAGCAGGATTTCTGTACAGGTATTTGTGAGAATCCGGTACTCTGTAATACCGGTTCGATTTTCTGGGAGCAGGTGGGAGGGCATCAGGAGTTAAGCTGGATTCATGGAAGACAATCAACCACCTCTAAGATTGGAGGGATGGCCAAGGGTCAGTGCTGGGGCAGGTCTAGAAACTCTGTTAGTCTTTTCTTAGACTAAGGGAAGTCCTGGGGTTCCCAGTGGAAATGTTCCCTGAGGGTATGAAGGGTTTCCCCAAAGAAAAGATCTTCTGGTGGAGAGGCAGAAGGAATGGATTCCTCTGCATCTGAATCCTCATAAGCAGTTAGAGGTTGTTGTTCCTTTTCCAAATCTGAATAATCAGACTCCTCAGAATCCTGGTCAGTCAGTATTTCAGGAGAAAGGTCTCTTTTCCTTTTAGAAGGTGTGGCCTGACTACCCCTAATAAGGGTGATAAGATCCTATGCCATTTTAAGCATTTAAGCTTGGGGTGGTGGAGCAGGAGTAAAATGGTGGCTAGAGGTAGATTTCCTAGGAGTGGCCTTGCCTCTAGGCCTAAGAGTATCCATCGGTCTGAGAGAAACGGTAGTTGGAGGAGAAGACATTTTTTGTCTAAATTCGGTAGTGCGAAAAACCTCCTCGGAAGCCAGTGCCTGCATCGTGGCTCCGGACCCAACCAAAGGCTCGGAAGATGAAGAAGATTTCTGCGGCATACCAGACTCTGAAAGGGTCTCAGTAGAGGCCTGCAAAGGTATCGACCCAGGCATCAAGGGCTGCGAAGGCACCTCACTGAATTCCAGAGAATGACCTGCTTAGCGGTAGAGTCATCGGAAGGCTTAGCCTTGTGTGGTCTGTCTCTATCTTTATCCTTATGTTTTTTCAGAATGTCTACAGATTGTTGACTGATGGATGCCATTTCGGAATGCGAAGATGGAAGACTAAAATACCTGGCTACAATAAGAGCTCTACAACCAATGGTTCTCACGTTAAGAAGGGCACAGAACCGGCAACGGGGGACATCGTGGTCTGGGCCTAAACAAGTGACGCAGTATGAATGGAATTCTGGGTGTGGTATTTGCTTTCCACAGGTGAGACAACTGTTAACTTTTTCAAACATTGGTTAATGCAAGAAAAAAGGATCCCCAACAAGGTATTTAGCATTAGACGTTTTCAGCTGTAAATAAAACTCTGGCAGCGTTCGACTGGCACACTTGCGAACTGCTTCTGCTACGGGCTCCATGGCAAGAAAGACTAATGTAATGGCATCAGCTGCCTTCCTTTTTAGCACTGACGACCTGCTGTCAGGCAGCAAGCGACAGCAGCCGACACAGAAAAACACTGACTCTGGTATTCAGGCCGGCCGAGGGCTACCACAGCAGGGATAACCCACAGGTGATGACTGCAACACTGAAACACGAAGACCATCTACTACTCCCCCCCCAACCCTATTCTCAAATCACACACCCTAAATCTAAATTTTCTGCTAGATTCCCAAACCTCAAGGAGGGAATGGGATTTTTAGGCTAGTGTTAGAGTTATGTACAGAACTTGTGACCAGAATAATGAATATTTACACACAACTGAGCCTAAACTGGGAAAGACCTTCAGTAGCAACATATAATTTACATTTAGCAATACTTGCTATATTTACTAACGCTATCATATTATTTGTGGTTATAATATAACACATTTCAACTCATTAAATATAAAGGAATATTGCTGATTTATTTCAGGTTTCCATTTCCTTGTACCATAAATGTATTTATTAGGTATACATCTATGTCACCTGTGGGCATGAACCAAGAGAAGGTGTGGAAGGAGTTTGCTACATTGCATGTTAGGGCGTACTATAAGTATGTTATGCTACCTTACTTTCAGGATGACAAATGCAAAATATGCTGAAAAAAGAATTTATATACTCACCATAACATTCCATCTGTACTGTCGATTTTTCATCTTTCCTCACATATGGGTTCTGGATCCAATCCATCAGATCCTACTCAGCCATTACTAAGCCATTACTAAGCTTGTGGTAACCAAATAAGCTCTTGGATACCTCCCCTTACCCACAATACATCTCTTCCTGTTACCTCAGATCGTGTAAGCATTAATTATTACTAGGAAAAATGCAGAAAGAGAACTTAATTGTGAAAAATCGTTAAGACCACTTCTGGAGCATTAGAGATAAGCAAAACATCCTGCAGAAGACCTGTTTCCCATTCAACCAAGCAAACCACAGGCAGGGTGCTGGAGGGAGGGGATGTGAAAAGAGATGAAAAATAGACAGTACAGATGGAACATTATGGTGAGTAGATAACTTCTTTATTTGATATTGTCAGTTTTTGATCTCATCCTCGCATATGGAACAGAGTCCCCAACTTCCTATATCCTGGGTGAACTCATGGAAGGATGTTCCTCAGAGCCATCGAGCCAAAGGAAGCCCTTCCCTGGGAGACCAAATCCAACTTATAGTGAGAGATAAAGGTATGATTATTAGACCAGTGGCCTACAACCTTTTTGTACCAAGGACCGGTTTCATGTAAGACAATTTTCCAAGGACCAGCCATCATGCGTGCATAACAAAGTGCATATTTATTTGAGATTTGTTTATTGGGGAGGCCCAACTGGACTAGAAGTCCATTTTCAGCCAAGACCTGGGGAGAAAAGCTCTAAAGTACAATAAAAATACAATTGGCAATAATTACCAAAAAAAAAGTGTACCTCTTAAGAGCCTAACACTGATCTACTATGGTCAAGAGGTACGTAAACCTAATGACAACCTTATTGACTTTCTAAGTTTATAAAAGCAATATTTAAAATCTTTCCCTATTATTTGGCTCTGTCCAGCATACCTCTCAACTGTACAGATTTTCGCAGAATATGAAGATTTTTGCCTCATATTTTTGGTCCGTTTCTCATAAAATTGTTATTTTCTGGCAGATCACTGAGGCTTGAAATCAGAAAATAATGACATACAGTTGAGTTTCAGACTTCATAGCCTTCAGAAAATACATGCTAATCTAATGCAAAACCTGTATTTCTATCCAGTTTCTAAGTTTGTAAGAGCAGCACTTAAAAGTGTCCCAACATTTGGGCCTTTGTCCCCCATTATTTTTGACTCTGTCCAGATTTCTTCCTTTAAGAGGTATGCTTGCCAGATTTATTGTGCGAGAGGTTGAGTTGTAAGTTGTATGGTTGAGAAGTACGCAAACCTCATTGCTGCTGCCAGGGATCACTTTCACTCTACACTCTTTCTCTCTCACACTCACACACACACACACACAGTCTCTCTGCTTTCATGCATGCATTCACACACACACACACACACACACACACACACACACACACACACACACACACACACACACACTTTTCTTTCACTAGATCGATCTCTCTGCCTTAATCACATACGTATACACTCACAAAAATGCTTTATTTTTTATTTTATTTTTATTTTTTTATTTTACACTTGCTAAACTGCAAAAGAGCTGCTTAGTGAGTGTAAAATAATGGCTCGCTCGCTCTCACTTTCACTGACATGCATGCATACAGTTACACACAGACAGACGCGCACGTGCGCGCGCACACACACACAGAGTCTCTTTTGCTTTCATGTATGCATTCACTCACACATGCAGATAGAAACATACACACACACGGACTGTTGTACTTTCATGCACGCATTCACTCACAAGCAGACAGAAACACACACACACACTTTTTTGGTTTCCTTTACATTTATTTTACACTTGCTAAACAGTAAAAGCACTGCTTAACGAATGTAAAATAACAGCTTGATCTATCTCAGTGCTTACTCTCTCTCATACACAGTCTCTTCTTTCACACACACACATTCTGCCTTCATGCCCGGTTTCACTCACAGAGGCAGACACACAAACACGCTCCTACACATATATACACACATTCACTTTTTTGTTTCACTCTGTGCCTGGTATCCAGGTACCAAATGATCCACTGCCTAGTACCGTTCCGCAGCCCAGTGATTGGGGACCACTGGATTAGACCATGTGGCCGCTGCACAAATCTCGTCCATGGAGGCATTAGTCTGAAAAACAGCAGATGTGACCATAGCCCTAGTGGAATGAGCTTGAATAAGTTTGGAAGGATTCATATCTTTTGCGATGTAAATAAAAGAAATGCAATCCGAAAGCCATCTTGATAAGGTAACCTTGGAGGCTGGCAGACCCTTCCTTGGGCCTGCAAAGGTAATAAACAATTGATCTGCTTTTCTAAACTCTTTAGTCCTGTGTAAATAGAATCACAACTGTCTGTGCACATCCAACAAATGCAGAACATATTCACTCTTGTTGCTGAAGTTGGAAAAGAAAACAAGTAAATGTATGGCCAGATTAATATTGGTTTGTGAAACAACTTTGGATAGAAAGGAGGGGTTGGTACACAGAGAGAGACTGTCATTATGGAAAATCAAGTATGAAGATTGAGAAGACAGAACTTGTGTCTCTGATATTCTTCTTGCAGATGTAATAAGTCATTAGAAAAACAATTTTCCAAGAGAGAAACTTAATATCACAAGTACTGCCGGTTCAAAGGTGGGTTGAACAATTAAACGCAGTACTAAACTGAGGTCCCACAGAGGAGAGGAGGTTTTAACAATAGGGCCCCTTTCAAAAAGGCTTTGCAAAGTTTGTGGGAAATAAGGTGCAAGTTATCCTCCCCAATATGAAAGTCTGAAATAGCTACTAATTTTACTTTAATCACAGAGGCAGCTGCTCCTTTAATAAAAAGCTGGGCTAAGAATTCTAAGACAGAGCGAATACAGGCTGTAAGGGGATCTATATTGTGCTGCTGTGTCCAAATTACCAATCCCTTCCATTTACTCCTATAAAATTTTTGAGTGGATAATTTATGAGATGAAATCAAAATACATTGGACTGGCAAGGAGAACATAGGTTGTCTGGCAATTAATAGAACTGAAGGAACCAGACTGCAAGCTCAAGGTTGTGAAGGCTGGGATGGGTCCATTCATGTAGGGTGTGACAGCAGTTCTGAAATGGGTTCCAGGATCCAGGGTTCCTTCTGTAGACAAAGACAGAGAAAGGGAAGTCATATTTGCCGAGGCTGGTACGGGGCAATGAAGATTACTATTCTCTTCAACCTGCTTGCTTTCTGATGAATTTGGGGATCAAAAGAATTGGGGGAAAGGCATATAGCAGACCAGGAGGCCAATCAACCCTCAGGGTTTTCCCCGATGGAGGGACCAGAGCAAAGTACTGCTGCATTTGTTGTTTAGGGGAGAAGCAAAAAGATCTCGGCAAGGCTGGCCTCATCTGCGGAAAATGTCCTCCGCTAATGGATCTACTCAACCTGTCCATTATCACGTTGGACCTTCCCGGAATGTGCAATGCTATGACAAAGCAGTTGGATAAGATTACCCATTGCCACACTCTGAGCGCTTCTCAGCAGAGAGTGCATGATCTGGCACCCCCTTGTTTATGTACCAGAGCACTAACAATGTGTTCGATTGAATTGCTTCTGTCCCCAGAGAAAGGGCATTCTGGAATGATTGCAACGTCAGAAGCACTGTCCTCTTCTCTAGGACATTGATGTACAGGTTCACCTTATGGGTTCCTTGAACAGTCTTCCCCAGATAATGCCCCCACCCCCCTCACTCTGGGAAGCATCTGTGGTCACCATAGCCTGTGGTTGGGGGGAACAAGGGGTCAACCTTGTGTCAACTCCTCTGACTGAATCCACCATGAGAGGCTCCTTTTGCATGTGTTCGTTATGAGAATCTGGTGAGACACTGAATGATGGATAATTGACCACTGGGCACCTAGAAGCTACTGTAATACCCTCATGTGAAACCTGGCTACTGGAACTACACTATTGCCACTGCCACTGATACTAAAGCTTGTAGAACATGATGAGCAGCTATCTTCCTGTTTCGAGTTAGTCTGTGCATTTGACGCCTGATTGTCAACACTCTGGAGGGTGGAAGTCTTGTGATCATCTGAGTAGTATCCAATATCGCCCCAATGAACTCTAGTGTTTTTGACGGTTAAAGGTGAGATTTTTGGTAATTTATCGTTAGCCCTAAATCTGTAGATATTTGAAGAACAGAGCCTCTTGCTTTTATCAGGAGATGCCTGGTCAGGGCAGATATGAGCCAGTCATCTAAACAAAGAAACACCCGGAATCCTCCTCATCTCAGGTGAGCCGCATCCACTGCCATGCATTTGGTGAACATTCTGGGGGCAGTAGTGAGACCAAAGGGCAGTGGCTCTGAACTGGTAATGATTGGCTCCCAACTGGAAGCGTAGGTATCTTCTGGAGCGCCTGTCTACTTTTATATGGTAGTACGCATCCTGAAGATCTACTGAGCACATCCAGTCATCCTTTTCCAGGAAAGGAAGCAGGGACTGAACAGTGGAACTTGCTGCATCGAGTTGGCTTGTTTAATCTGCTGAGATACAGAATCAGTTTCTAGTCCTCTGTTTTCTTTGGAACTAAAAGAACCTTGAGTAAATTACAAATCCTCTCTAGTCTCTGGGGACCTCCTGGATGACCCTTTTTCTAGTAGTTTTTGAATTTGAATAACTGCCTAATCCCTTTGATTGGATGGAACGTCTGGAATTCTTTGGTATGGGGGGAGGAGAGTAAAGGGAATTTGATAACCCCTGGATACTCTCCTCTGCATCCATAAACTGGAAGTTATGTTTTGCCAGGGTCTCCAAGGATAGTCGACTCCAACTGCCTCTAGAGGTGGATAATCAGGACTTCTTTCAGGAGCTCTGGAAGGGTTTCCCAAAAAAATAATGTCCTTCTATTCTCATGTTGCAGTATTATCAACACTTGGGTTCTCCTCTCTTGCTACCTGAATGTCCAGCCAGTATACAAAAGCTTGTAGTCTCTGCTGGGTATGTGGATGTCAGACTTTGGTCTAGGAAATGTGTGACATAAACGTGACATCTACAAGCACCAGACCCCAGAACTTCTCTGCCGCCAGTCGAACATCAGCTGTTCCTGCCATACTGGCCATTGGTTGGAAATTTATCAGACAAGTTTCCCGTTGGGGACATTTGTTTCTTTTGATCACTGCATTGTGTGTAGGTTCATGTCATCCAGGAAGAGAAAGTGTAGGTGCGATCAGATCCCCCATAAAAACACCCATGAGCTTTGCCTTTTTTGGTTAGGTTCTACGTACGACCATAAGTCTTGGTCTATCTGCCAGGCCTTCATTCCAAATATGCTACAAAGCCATCTGCACGAGTTAAACCTTTACCTTAAGAACCAGCACCTTAAGAGTTTAGCTTTGGGTATGGAGGGACCGTCCGGTCAGCCCGTCAAACCACCTAAGTAAAAGGCCAAGGATATTAGGCCTGTGTATGCAGCTGCGCCTCATCCACCCGATGTCCCTCCTATGGCTAACGCCAGCCTGAAGCAACGCTCTGTTGCCACCAATATGGGTATAGCGAGTACCAGTGTGGAAGCTGCAGAATCCAGAGTAGATGACACATCCTTGGAGGTAAGGCAGATGTTGGCTTGCGACGGTGAGGGGGAACCTCGGTTCATACTGCCTGCTCAAACGGACCCCTCTACTACTCCACAGGCTTCCGAATCCAGGCCTACCTTGGCCCAGATGCCCACTAGGCCTTCCCTGAAAAGAAAAGAAAAAGGAAACATGTTTCCCCAGCAATTGAGAGTCAGCTGATTGGCAGGCCTTTTCTCAAAGCCTGTTCAATGCTTTTATGGCTCTGAGGCCTGCTACACCCTTAACCTCCCCAGGGCCTCCTCCTGTAATGAGTCCTAGACTTCAGGCCTTGGACATTTCTCAGCCTGAAGCTGAGGAATCCTCTGACTCTGCTTCAGAGGATTCCCTCTCCTATGTTTCACAAATGCCATCTCCCCTTGGCTATGCCTCCCCTGAAGAACAATCTGCAGAAACAGATTCCTGAGGCAAGGGTCTGACCTTTGGGAAGACCATTTCAGAGATGAGGGAGCATTTCAAATGTGATTCCTCTGAAATGGCTGAGGTACAGAAGAAGTACTACAAACTTCTTCAGATGGACTCCCCTACCCCTTCAGCTATTCCCCCTTTCTACTTGCATTTCTGGATGCTTTCAATGCAGTTATCAATCAACCCAGACTCCCGGCTCCCTGCTCCACAAAGGTCTGACAGGTTCTACAAGGTCCCTGAGGGGGCCAAATTCTTGATTAAGTGCCCTGCAGCAGACCCTGGAAATCTCGTTGTGTCAGCTGATAAAGCCTGCAAGCTACTTCCAGCTCCTCAATTCTCCCCACAGACAAAGACAGTAAGGCCGTGTAATGCCTTGGAAAAAGGTCTATACTTTATCTACCCTAGCATTTAGGGCAATAAATTACCAAACCCACATGCTCAAATATGCCCTAGCCGTTTTAGGACAGGCCACAAAACTTCAGTGAAATTCCAGAGTCTCCAGCCAAAGCTCAGTTATCCAGCTTTATGATTATCTTCACAGGTCACAAGGAACTCCATTAAGTGCAGTTACAATGCAGCAGAAGTTGCTGAAGCACCTACCAAGGGGAGAAAACGCTGAGAGAAGAAAAGGAGCCACTTTTGTGATTTTAAGTATTTTCTTCTGATTTTTTGTTAAGTTTTACTGCTTTGCCGCCTACTTTTTGGCATTTTCCGGCTTGCTAAAGTTTATATCTGTAACAGTAACAGTACTTGGAACACATCTAGAGCCTGTTTACTGCATTTCCTGTGTTGCACTTAATTTAAAATCGTTTTTCTCTAAAACTGCATTTTACCTGATTTTGGCCTAGCACTCAAGTGTGGGGTCATTTATTGCACTGTTGTGATTATTTTGCTGCTTGTGTATCTCTGCTACCTTTAAACTACAACAAAAAGAAAAAAAAAAAAAATCCTGCTTTTTTCCCACTTTCTGAAAGTTAAGAAAGTTCAGTTACAGATCTGCTGTTCTGAACTGTTTGGAAGTTTCTAGAAGGCCAGTGCTTGCTTGGGCTAAAGGGAAGTCTCTGTGTTCACCAGTGAGAGTGGTTAACACTGAACAGCCTGCCTGTCCCTGGAGGAGTGGTTACTACCTAGAAGCTGTAGTTTTATTGGCCATTTTGGGTCAATTCTAAACTCCTTGATCTGTCTCTCTTAAAACCCTACAACTCTCTTTTTGTGCGGTTTTGCGCACTGAGCAGCGTCTGGTAGCACCACCTAAACAGGTTTAAACTATTCCAGGCTCCACAAAGTCTGCTCTTCACTTTTTCCCTTAGAACTGTTCAAACTCTCAACGTAATCACTCTATTCTCTTTCTAAAGCCCTGCACTTGCTCAGCTCTTATAAGGAAACACTAACTAACTAAAGCACTACACCCTCCTTGACTTCTCATAAGTATTAGGCTCCCGATTGGTCCTTCCTGATCAAGTGAAAAATCAGTTCCCTTCCCTAATCTCATCAGTAAAAAAACAGTTACCTATACTAATCTGGCATGTCCAAGGGTCAGTTTCAAGGTTACTCTCCAGTCCAGCTGGTGAATCTGGGAATTTTGAGGCAATGTTACAATTGCCTTATGTACACAGACAACCCTCTCCTCCTTCCAACAAACTCTAATACATTTGAGAGATGCAGTTACACAGCCAAACTGGAGGCAGAGCTCTCTCAACCCAAGACTGGCACAGTCAGTCAGGAGGAAAAGGTAACCACCCACACCACAAATCCAGTCTCACACAGGTCTATTGCATCTGCATACCCAACACATAAACGCACAAAAACATACTCGGAGGCACTAAATAAAAATCTGCCTAAACAGCAAAGACCTCCTAAGCAGATATCCAAGCAACAGCCACCCCTCAACAATACCCACAAATCACATATCTCACAAAATCAGTGTGCCTCACAGTCACAGCTCTTAAGGCCAAACAACACACCAAATACACTTGTTATAGGGGACTCTATTGTCCGGCACACTGACATCCCGCTCACCAGACTGAACAAGGAGAAGGTCACTGTAAGCTGCCTGTTGGGTGCCAGGATCCGCCACATAACCCAAGCACTCAGGTCACTCCAAAGCAAGTACAAGTATGACTCCGTCATTGTCCATGCTGGTGTGAATGACCTGAGACGTACCTCTCTGGACAACATGAAAAGAGACATAGAGGAGCTCTCTGACCATGTAGCCCAGGCTGGTATGACCCTGACCTTGAGTAGCATCTTGCCCTCACCAAGAATGATGCCACAGTATAAAGACAAAATGATCAGTTTCAACAATTGGCTAAAGTATTGGTGTCATTCAAAGGGGATCCAGTGTCTGTCAGCCTGGGATGACATGCTCAACAAGCCACGTTGCTTCACTAGAGACGGCTTGCACCTGTCACCCTTAGACTTTCGTATACTGGCCAAGGCTCTTGCCACCCTCATAGTGCCTTTCTTAGGCAAGGCTCAAAGGACAAACCCACCTCCATAGACAACCCAGGGATAAAAAACTAAAGGTCATGCTACTCAATGCCAGAAGTCTAAACCTCAAGATGCACGCACTCGAGGCTCTCCTCAGTATGGAGAAAATCGATGTCTGTGCAGTAATAGAAACCTGGTTCAAGGCTCCTGAGAGCACCCCAGCACTACCAGGTTATAACTCATACCATGCGTTTCGGCCCCAAAACTCAGACCGAAGCACAAAAGAGGGGGAGTATCTATATTCATCAAAGATACCTACACCTCCAGGTTAGTGGCACTGCACGAAGCATCGGAAACCATCCATGTGCAACTAACAGAGGGCAAAGCTGCCTTTCAGTTTGTAGCCTGCTACAGAACACCCTCCCTATTACAGTAACCCTACTTGGCATTCCTGAGAACACTGGAGAATATGAAGGTCTCTCCAAACCCTATGTTATTGGGTGACTTCAACTACCCAAACATTGACTGGGAAAACTACTCAAGCCCAAATACCCTCATCCAACGGTTCCTTTAATTTATAAACTCTAATGCAATGGAACAACTGGTCACCACTCCCACAAGAGGGAACAACATATTGGACCTGGTCATCACCAACATGGGGACTCTATGTTCCACACCAGAGGTAAACCCCTCATTGGTAAGATCAGACCATAAACAAATTTCCCTGGACATCCATATCCCATCCCCACCCCCAGCCAAGGAAATCACTGTAAAGAATTTCTCAAAAGCCAACTTTGCATTTCTCAAGACTGAGGTGGAATCCTTCAAAGCCCCTGGGCCAGAGGATAATACAGCCCAATCCACGGAATCCTTTACAAATGCATTCTATGAGCATCTGCAGGAATGCATGGATCATGCTATCCCAAATAAAACCAAGACTCACTCCTCCAAAAACAGGAGACCAGTCTGGTGGACCACGGCCATAAATAAACTATACAACAGAAGGAGGAAGCTACTACACGACAGAGCAAAATCCCAAAAAAGGAAGGCATCTCTGATCAGTATTAGCAAGAAACTTCGATCCCTCATAAAATCATCAAAGGCCAGTTTCGAAAGAAAAATTGCCCTAGACACTAAAGATAATCGCAAGGCCTTCTTTAGTTATGTCAGGAACATGGGCGGAAACTCGCAGATATGGTCTGAATTGTTGCACAACGGTACAAAATATATCGAACCTACAGACATAGCCAACATCCTGGCAGACAGATTCAGCGCAAATTTCTCCCCCCCCCTTCCCCCCCAAAGGAGCAAATGCCTATCCCAACTGAATGTAACCTCCCTGACATCACAGATGCACAGGTGAAAGCTGCCCTCTCCAAAGCAAAAAACACAGCATCTATGGGACCGGATGGTGTCCCAGGCTGTGTCTTACATGAGCTCCAAGAAGAACTGAACCCTCACATTAAGTCACTGTTCAAACTTAGCCTTACTACAGGATATGTACCCAAAGAATGGCATACAGCTACAATGGTCCCACTCCACAAAGGTGGTGCCACAACGGACCCCGGAAACTATCGCCCCATAAGCCTGACTAGACTGGTCTGTAAAGCTATGGAGCATATTATCATGGAACTCATAAACAAAGACATTGGGAGCCTTCAGACACTGGATCCTACCCAATTTGGCTTTGTTAAGGGCAGATCTTGCCTCTTAAACCTAGTTGATTTCTTTGAAACAGTTACCTAAGCCATAGATGAGGGCAAGGTAGTCCACACAGCCTACCTGGACCTCGCAAAAGCCTTCGACACAATACCCCACTCGGGCATCATAAATAAGTTTACCAGCTTAAATATCAACCCCTATATCACAAGATGGGTTGCAAACTGGCTCAGAGATAGAACCCACATGGTCAGAATCGCAGGTGCCATGTCCGAATCCAAACCAGTTACAAGTGGCATCCCACAAGGCTCAGTTCTGGGACTGCTCTTGTTCGGTATATACTTCTCTGAGGTTCAGGCTAACATGGGGGGATTATAGCTGACAAAGTTCGCAGATGACTGCAAACTGGGGGCCATAATCGAATCTCCAGTTGACACAAGCATCCTCCAAAAGGGTCTCACAGAGACGGATGCTTGGTGCCAGAGCCACGGCCTCAAGCTAAATGCTAAAAAGTGCATAGTCATCCCCTTTGGGAAAAACAAGGTGCCCACATATTACCACATAGGTGGTAATCCATTAAGTACGGAAGAAGTAATTAGAGATTTGGGGACCAACATAGATAGTAATCTCTCCTTTGATAATCACATTGCCAAAGTGGTTAGAAAGACCTTCTATATAGCCCACCTTATCACGAAAGAGTTTGCATCTAGATCAAGAGAGGTCATTGTGCCCCTCTACTCGTCACTCATCAGGCCCATAATTGAATACAATGCCCCTTTTGGGATGTACCTTACCCGACACCTGCAGCAACTGGAGAGACCCCAAAAGTACCTCACCAAGAGGATCATGGGCTACAAACAGATGTCCTATGCAGCTCGACTAAAGAAACTCCAGCTCTACTCAGTTGCTTACCGCCTACTCAGAGGCGATCTATGCCTGATGTACAAAGCCATGTCAAACCCAGAATTAATGGACATGCTCCACCTCAAAAAATCCAAGTCCCTTAGAACTACACACTCCAGGGACCTAAACCTCAGCACAAAAATAAATAGGACATGCTGGAGGGACAGATTCATTTCCCAGAGGCTCCCCTCACTCTGGAATAGAATCCCAAATTCATGTTAGACATAGCCCCTCGCTGACCCTCTTCAAGCGAAATCTGGACGCGTGGATGTGAAATCGCAAATTCACCCCTGGGATCTCTTCTGTGTCCCTGCTAGACAGAGGCACAGTAAACTAATATTAAAAGGGTACCTTCTGTCACCTGCTTTACAGAGGCACAGTAGGCTAATCAAATAGGGAGGCGGAAGCCAAATACACTCTGGCTAGGCTTATAAATGCCCTAGGGCAGATAGCCTAGTATCTACCTATGAACCTAAGAAGTCTCTGCCAGGTCTGCTGCATCTGTGTCTGTGCCCAGGAGATATTTATGGCTTAGGTTACAGCCACTTCCTGATGATATCAGGGCAAAACTCCTAGATACACCCCTGGATAACTCTGACCTTTTTGGAACAAAGGTGGTGGAATTATTCAAAACTCTGCAGCAAAAGGGGAAGGAGTTACAGGACCTCAAACACTTGTTTGTGTCCCCCGTCCCCAAATTCCACAGGAATTACCCAAGACCCAATTCATCAGGAAGCACTCTGCGCCTCCTCCTCCTTCTAGGAGCATAAAGACTGCCAGGAAGCAAGCCACTCCTTCCAGACCTGCACAGCCTCCAGCACAGAAGCCTCAATTTCAAGACAGGGCAAGTAGTTTGTGACTATCTGCCATCCTTAAACTTAACCCCCCCCCCCCGACTCCATCCCCCTATTCCCAAGGCTCTCTCACTGCCTCCCTGCATGGAAAAACATCACCACAGACATGTGGGTCTTGTCCATCATACAGACAGGTTATTTTATGACCTGGATCACAACCCCTTCCTTACAAGGCATTCCACAGCACCCCAAAGAGCAACTTCCATTACTTCAGCCAGTTATAGACAACCTTATGGCCCAGGGAACAATTCAGCAATCCCTATGTCAGAAAAGGAAAAAGGTTTCTACTCAAGACTTTTTCTAGTCCCAAGGAAAGGAAGTTTTAGATCTTTCCCATCTCAACCTTTTTCTGCAAGTACCCGCCTTTTGAATGCTCACGCTGCAGGCCCTCTTTCCTTTGATCTTTCCTCAAGGGTTCCTGACCACCCTGGACATCAAGGGTGCCTACCTACACATCCCAATAAGGCCCAGCTACAGGAAATACCTGTGCTTTTCTGTAGCCTCCTCACAGTTTCAATTTTGTGCCTTGCCCTTTGGACTTTCTACAGCACCAAAGGTGTTTACCAAGTGCATGGCACCAGCGGTGGCCTTCTGCAGGACCCTAGGGATTCAAATTTCCCCTTACCTAGATGACCTGCTCATCCAGGCAGACTTCACAGAATCCCTGCAAAACCATTTAAAAACAGTAATTTCACTCCTGCAAATACTGGGCTTCAAGATAAATTATCCCAATTCTAACCTGACCCCCTCTCAGGACCAAATTTTCCTCGGGTGCAGGATAAGAACTGATGTCACGAAGGCCTTTCTGCTACCCCAAAAGTTAGAAACTTTAAAGCAGTACCTACTTACTGTCCTGCAAGCCACAGACTTGACTGCCAGACAGCATCTCAGACTCTTTGGTCACATGGCATCGATCATTCCTATGTTACCACTGGCAAGGCTCCACATGAGTTAGCTGCTATGGTACCTAAGGTCTATATGGACACAACACTCTCATCCTCTAAGAGTACAAAATCCCTTTCCTTCCTGAAAAAAGAGATTCATTGGTGGGTGGACCAAGTGAGCTGCAACCCAAGACTCTCCTTACAGCTTCCTCTACTAGTGCAGGAGATGCATACGGATACCTCAGATCTGGGTGGGGAGCAGTCATGGGTTCTCAGAGTCCAGGGCACTTGGCTAGACTCCTTCAGACAGGAACGTCTCAATATCAGAGAGATGAGAGTAATTTTGTTGGTCTTGAAGGCCTTCCAACATATGCTGAAACATGGCCCACTAAAACTGTTCACAGACAAAACTACAGTTCTGTGGTATGTGAACAAGCAGGGGGGAACAAAATCCTACCTGCTGTGCAGACTAGCTCTCCAAGTGTAAGCTTGCCACAACACAGGGAATCACACTACAGGCTGTGTATATCCCATCAGATAGAATACGCAGGCAGACACATCAAGCAGGTCCATGTCAAAGTCCCACGAATGGATACTCCACAGGGATGTGTTCTTGGACACAGTCCACAAATGGGGTATACCGCAGATAGATCTGTTTGCCTTCTCTATGAGCAGAAAACTTCCATCCTTTTCCACCAGGCTTCCCAGTCGCCTGGTAAGGGCAATGGACACTTTCTCAATCTCATGGAAGGGGATGTTTCTGTATGCATTCCCACCTTCCCGCTTCTACAGAAAGTCCTGCTGAAAATTTAACAAGACAAACCAAAAATCTTGCTGGTGACTTCCTTCTGGGCAAGACAGCACTGGTCCCCCCTCTGTCTGCATTTAGCCAGGGGCAATCA
This sequence comes from Protopterus annectens, assembly GCF_019279795.1. Taxonomy (NCBI): domain Eukaryota; kingdom Metazoa; phylum Chordata; order Ceratodontiformes; family Protopteridae; genus Protopterus; species Protopterus annectens. The sequence goes on along the minus strand of NC_056725.1, from coordinate 1,379,739,490 downwards.
CCACAAGTTACCTCACAGAGTGGACATTCTCACACAGGATAAGAGATCCCTAATACACCTACACCTATAATCTCTGAACCTTACCCTGCAGGTGATAGAATTCTGATCCCTTACAGACACCTTTACAATGAAGACATGCTCTCAGTCCATGTCACAGTCCCAAGAATGGATGCTCCACAGGGTTGTGTTCTTGGCCATAGTCTACAAATGGGGTACACCACAAATAAATCTGTTTGCCTCCCCTATGAACAGACAACGTCTATCCTTTTGCACCAGGCTGCCGAGTCCCCTGGCAAGGGCAACGAACGCCTTCTCAATCTCTTGGAAGGGGATGTTTCTGCAGGCATTCCCTCCTTCCCACTTCTACAGAAAGTCCTGCTGAAAATTTAACAGGACAAACCAAAAATCTTGCTGGTGACTTCCTTTTGGCCAAGACAGCACTGGCTCCCCTAAATCTGCATTTAGCCAGGGGTAATCACCACAAGTTACCTCACAAAGTGGACCTTCTCACAGAGGACAAGGGATCCCTAACACACCCACATCTATAATCTCTGAACCTGACCCTGTGGGTGATAGATTTCTGATCCCTTACAGACATCTTTACAATGAGGACATGCTCTCAGTCCTGCAGGAGGCCAGGAAACCTAATACAAGAAGATATTATATGTCTAAGTGGAAAAGATTCTCCTCATGGTGTCTACAGACAGTTGGACCCTTTCCAGAATGATGTCCCTTTGGTACTGTCATACTTGTGTGAACTCTTGCAGTCAGGACTGGCATACTCCTCTGTTAAAGCCCACCTGGCTGCTATTTCAGTTTGTCTGCCTCTGGGTCCCCCACTGGCTTCTCAATTACCTGCTAAGCTATTCTTAAAGGGAGTTTTGCATCTCAGGTCCCCCAGGAAACCCTCCCCTCCACCCTGGGACCTGAATTACATTTTGGAGAAGCTCATGGTGGCTCTATACCATGGGAAATCCTTAGGGTCAAAAATTAAAGCACATTCCACTAGGGCCATGGCTTTGCCTGGAACTTTCTTTAAAGGTTTGGACACTGCCACAATTTTAGAGGCAGGTACATGGTCCTCTGTCCACACCTTTGCCAAGTATTAAAAATTGTACATTTCCAAATCCATGTTTGGATTCGCCAGGGCAATTCTGCATGGATTTATATAAAATATTTCCAAGCCACCATCCTCTTCATCTCGGTTAGCTTTGGCACTCACCCAAGTGTTGAGAATACTGCAACATGAGAATAGAAGGACACAGAATAGTTGTGCAAAATCTTACCACAACCATAGATGTCCTTCTCTTCCATGTTGCAGTATTTTTCCCCCTTCCCCTCCTCTTCCCTTTAGCTGGATGGCATTGGACTTGCACAGTTTCCTGGGGCTGTGGTCTGACTGGGGTGCTCAGTTCTGAGGTCTGGTATGTGCAGACAATCACTTTTAAGGCCCACATTCCCTAGAACAACGTTTGACGTCCTACGTATCCAGCAGTGACTACAAGCTTTTGTATACTGGCTAGACATTCATGTAGCCATACAGTACAACCAAACTGTTGAGAATACTGCAACATGGAAGAGAAGGACATCTATGGTTATGGTAAGATTTTACATAACTATTCTTTCTCAGGATCCCTGGTTCTGCGCGCCTCCTCTGCCACCAGGGTGGCATCTTCCATTATTATTACTCACCCCTCCGCCTCTGCGAGAAAAATCTCCATGTGTGTCCTAGTAAGAACCCTGACATATTTTGAACCACATTTTTCCACTTCCTCTCTGACCTTTTGGATAGGGTCTCTGAGGGGTGGAGAAACATATGCCCATGGCAGACAAAGTCTTATCTTCTTTCTCACACCTGGAAAGTGTATCTTTGACTTTGGGGCCAAAAAAGGAAGAGCCTTCAAATGAGGCATTGACAAATGAAGACTTAAAAAGCTCCACAAAATTGCATAGTCGCATCCAGGCATGCCTCCTTAAAGAGATGCTAGCACCCACCACCCTACTCATTCCTTCGGCTGCATGTGCAATGAGCCTCATGGAAGAGGATCACTAGCTGAGAAGCTACCTTTTCCCATGCCCCCTCAGCTATTGCTCTTTCAAGGGTGTCTGATAACACCTTGATCAGATCCCTTTGTAACCTTGTGAACTGGCAAGGATAGTTCAGCAATCATAGAGCAAAAGTCACTGAAGAGAAAACTCACTTTCTGTATCTATCCATTGTTCTGGAATCTTTATTAGGGGGCTGGATAGTGGAACTCTCCTCTGAAAGTTCTTTGTGGTCACCACCACCGTGACAATGGCATCTACTGCAACCCCTTTTGTCCAGAAGCACTTATCGAATGGGGCAGTAATTATTTTGTAAGGTCTCCAGGGAACAGACTCTATGGAGTCTGGGGTCTCCCACACCTAATGAGAGGTCAGACCTATGAGCTCATTGGTTGGGCAGAGTCACCCAGGAGGAAGACTGGAGAGAACCAAAGGCTTCCAGGTACACTGACTACTTAGATGAAGGATTACTGGACTGCCAACCATCTCCCTGTTTCAGCATTTCCACAATCTTCCTGAAGGAAGCATCCTCAGGAGGTGACCATGGGGATCCTTCTCCCTCATCGAGGTCAGTATCTTCAGTTGCAGACTCTTCCGTGGAGTCCAAATGCTTCCTCTTGCAAAGTTTCTTCTGTGGGACCTCCTCAGTGGGTACTCTGGGGAAGTATCAGAAGAGGCAGGGATACCCCACTGGGAATCCTGGCACTTGAGGACTTGCTGTCCAAGTGAAACATCCTGGTCAGAAGAGGTGCACAGGGAATCTCGACAAGACTGAGGATCTGATGAGACAGATGACCTTTTAAATGCAGTGGCAGCTATAGCCCTCTCCAAAGATCCAAAAGCTGACAGTTCCCGAGTGGAAGAAAATTCTGGTTCTGACAAGCTATGCTTGCGGGTCAAAGCCTCCTCCAGACCAGAAGACAGCTCATCCAGTAGAAGCTGGAGCCAAGCTCACTTGTGCAGAAGCCATGAGACACATCAACTACTCTGACAGCCTGGGAAGTTGAGTGTACTCAAGGACTATGAGGTTCACTATGGCTCCAGGAGCTCTCTGGCTCCTAGAAGGCCTATGAGCTTAGAGCAAAGGCCTGACCTGAAGAGAGAGACATCTTTGAATCTGACCTGAAAGGCACTGGACATATTGGATCCTAGGGCTCTGCAGCTTGTTCTAAAGTCAGAGAAAGAGTCAGAGGGGGAGTAGTACACTTGAACAGTCCTGGAACCATGTGGGGTGAGGCCGATGAAGACTTAGTAATGCCCTGCGTCTATAATACCTTCTGTACCAAACGCACCACGTCATCCTCAGTAAGGCTCCTAGATGAATGGGAAGAAGAGGCAGATGGGGATTTTGGCCTAGACAAAAAGGGATATGGTACTCTAGAAGCAAATGGAGCAATGGTAGGAGAGTACCTTGTCCTCGGGAGAGCTATAATCAGCTTGAAGGGACTTTTGTTATGATACAATAACAACGGATCTGATCTATCATTAACGGACAGAGTCAGAGCTGATGATACCGGATCCAGGTTGGTAGTAGTCTGCACCGAAGGCTCTGATTGAGACATGGTTTTGATAACTTTTTGGAGTCTTAGCTTTTGGTTCCGACGAATCTGACAGAGCTGAGGAAGGTCTCTTCTTTCCCTTGTCACTGCTTTTTAAAGACAGGGAAGAAGCAGGGCTCAAATGAACCAATTTCAACTTGGGACTGAAGGACTTAAATTGACTTCCAGAAATGGCCTCTTCAAAAGCTGAGGGAACCATTCCCATTAAAATTAACTTGTTTTTTTCTTTCGACCAATGCTCTATGGTTAAAAGAATGACATTTGGCACAATTTTCCTATAAGTGGAAAGGCCCTAAACAGCACACTCACAAGGAGTGCAAGTCGCTAAAAGGTATTTTATGTCCACGCTTCATGTACTTTCTAAACCCTGCAGGCTTATCTTGTTTATCCACCATGGTATCACACAAAATCTGGACAATAACCAACAGCAATCAAAAATACACAACACACACTTACTACAAAAGCAGAAAAGAGATGAATTAAGGAATTTATTTTTTTGACAGAAAGGGAGGAAAAGGTGAAAAAAATACTTACCTAAAAGGTAATAAGGGATGGGAGTAACCTATGAAAAAACATTTATTGAAGGAAAAGATTGTAAAGAAAATGCTATTTGGTATTTGTATTCTGTAATGTGAAATTTATGTGGAGCTTTTTTCCCCGGCCTCCACTGAAAATGGGCTCACCTAGGCCCAGAGGACTTTCCCGGTAAACAAATGTAATAAATAAATAAATATAAATAAATAAATAAAACGCAGGAGAGAGAGAGAGAGAGGGAGAAAGTAACCCAATAAAAATGCGGTTACAGTAGAAAAAAAATTTACTTAGTTACCGTAACTTGGTATCTGTGTTATCCTCTTCTCATTCTGCTTCACTGATGGGTTATGGATCCGGTTCTCGGATCCAACTCGGACGATTTCTAAAGACTTCAGCTTCCAGGCTTAACCTCCTCCCTTACCCACAATCATCTGCACCTAGCTCAACCTCCTTAGTTCGAGTTTGCTGCCCTTATAGACAGAAGACACAAGAAAAAGAAACCAAGGACTCGGCCTGGGAATGTAGGTTCCAACAAGGGCTTTTCCAGATCCTCTAGAACCAAAGTATTTTTGGAGGGGGATGACTGGGCGGGAAGGTGAAACAGAATGAGAAGAGGTCAACACAGATACCAAGTTATGGTAAGTAAATAACTAAAAAATCTGATGCTGTCCTTCTCATTCTGCTTCACTGATGGGTCAGAGTCCCAGCTACATGACTTCTTGGGTGGCCTCAAGGAAGGATATGCCAGGGAAACAATTAGATGAAAAAGAAACAAACAACTGCTCTGATTTCTGAATTGTTTCATCCTATTAAAGTAGAAATGTAACTGTCTGTGAACATCCAAGGAATGTAACACACATTCTCCTTTGTTGGAATAGTTAGGAAAGAACACTGGCAAAATACACTCCTGGGATTCCACCTGTGTCCATGCTTGACAAGGGCAATGGGTACTGACTTGTGGGAACATGGGCTAATGTATTGGCTAGGCTTACAAAGTGCCTCAGGGCCAGTAGCCTAGTAATGTGCTATGATCCTATGAACTGAATGCACTGATTTATATTAGCCTCTTTAGCTACCTTTGGCATGAATGAAGCATTAGTACAGAGGGAAACCGTATCCTGTGAAAAATAATGTAAGGAGGCTTGGATGAAAGAGCCTGCAATTCAGAGACTCTTTTTGCTGAAGTAATAGCAACGAGTATAGCAGACTTCCAGGATAAATATTTCAACTCACAATCATTAGCCGGTTCAAAGGGACTTTGGGTCAGATCCCATGGAGGAGCTAGGTCCTTGATCGGAGGTTTAAGAAGAAAAATACCTTTCATAAAGGCTTTACGTAACCTAGCTGAAGCGATAGATCCGAAGGTAATCACGATATGGTTGCTAACTGAAGCTTAATGGTTGCAAAACTAGAACCTTGTTTTATAAAGACTCCAGAAAAGAAAGGACTGAGGAAATACGAGCTGAAAAGGGATCAATGTGATTATCAGTAGCCCAAATAGAAAATCTTTTCCATGTATTCTTATATACTTTCTTGGTGGAAGCTTTTTAAGAAGCTAGAATGATAGCTTTGACTGGCAAAAAGAACCTGGACCCTCTGGCAATCATGGAAAATGGAGAAACCATGCTATTAACTTGAGTGAGGGGAGATCTGGGTGGAGTACTAGCATAGGGTGAGAGTGGAAGTCCAGTTTGGATTCCAGTATCCATGGAGGATGTTTGAGGTGAGACCAGAGGAAAGGGAACCAAATCTGATGAGGCCAAAAGGGGGCAATGAAGTTCACTCTGCTCTTTAACTGTCTGGCTTTCTGAAGAAATTTTGGGATCAGTGGAAGAGGAGGGTAAGCATAAAGGAGACGGGGGGGGGGGGTCAATCATGGACCAGAGCATTTCTCGGGGAACATCCTAAAGGAGGGATCAGAGTGAAACAACTACTGCATTTGTTGCTATAAGGAGACACAAAGACATCACAGCAGAAGAGACCCCAACAGTCTAATATCTTGTTCACTACTGACTGATTTAAGAAAAATTACCTACAGATTAAGTTCAAAGAAAGTTTTAAAGAAAATATTTCTACAGCAAACACATCTGCTCGAGCACTGGTAACCAAGTCTGTACGTACTGGTGGCAAATGAGATCTGAGGAGGTTGAGCTAGCAGCAGAGGACTGTGGGTAAGGGAGGGGCTCGAGCCTGGAAGCTGAAGTTTGTAGAAGTTGGCTGAGTCGGAAACGAGGATCAGATCCATAACCCATCAGTGAAGCAGAATGAGAAGGACAACATCAGATCAGATTTTAAGAACAAGGGGAGATAGAAAATAAGGACCACGTCTTCTCGAAGCAGCAAATGAGATCTGAGGTAACAGGGACAGATGCACTGTGGGTAAGGGGAGTTATGCAAGAGCTTATCTGGTTGCCACGAGCTTAATACAAGCTACGTCGAATCCAATGGATTGGATCTGGCGCCCATATGTGAGGATGAGATGAAAAATTGACAATATCAGATACATACTTTTGTTTAGTAGGTGGTAGATCAGAAGCAGAAACATGTTTTGCCAAAGACATTGCCTTTTCTTTGACTGGAAACATGCCACCACCTCCAAACACCCCTCTATTGAGAAGAGCAAAATGGTCTAAACAAATTCAGTGTTAAGCTAAACTTAACTCAACCCTTGGGTTGCTTTTCTCCCTACAGTGTGGTTCCAGTAGCGTGCAAGTCCCAAAAATCTACTTGTACTTTATAAAACTTTCATTTCCTTGCCAGGAAATCAAAGGAAGGGACAGCCCACTGACTTTTTTAAGCTTAACTTCTTACATATTTTGCAGAGGCATTTGTCTCCACCTGCAGAGACACAGAGAAATATGTAGTTTACCCTGTCAGACACTGCTGACAATTGTATATGAGCAATTAGTCCTGCTGATTTCAGAAGGAACTTGTCAGCTGCTATAAAAAAGACAGAGAGGTGTATATCTGTTTTCCACTTTCTTTACTGCAGATTAAAAGAGAATGTACACTGGTTCACAGGCTGCTTCCAATGTAGCTATGACTTTCACAGCAAAACAAAGCAATTGGATCACTCAAGGGTTCAAATGCAGTCGACGCCCCTTCTGAAAAAAAATTACACAAGCAGCATCACAGAATTGAAGTGCTAAGCTTTAGATATTGGTTGTTTATACTACTTTATACATTAAAAATACTTAAATGAAGTATCAAAGATGTCTGTGACATTTAGAGAAAAGTCAGAAAATATTTTTCTTGTAAAGTATCAACACATTTACCACTTTCATGCCTCTCCCCCCCACACAAGACAGAACTGCCCAAATCAGGACTGCTCTGCAAGAAATGAGACAGGTGGCAAGCAACCCTGTCAACTAGGTGCACTGATAATGCTTATAAGAAAGTTTTTTATGCTTTCCTGTGACATCCTTCCGGTGGAGGATGCACAGATCCACACCTTATGTAAGTACTAACTCAAATGTCAGCAGTAGAGTGCATAAGCATTTTCTAGTCTACAAAAGAAATATAACCATTGACAGCAACCATAATATACAGCTAAATTTACTTTAGCAGGCATGTTATGTGTCCTTTCATTAAAAACATGAAAAGGAAATCAGAAGTACATTATCTATGAAGTACATATGTTTAGCACACATCCTACATGTGTATATAAAAGTATATGTGTGTGCATAATGGGAAAACATGCATTTGTATATACAACTAGTAACATTTCACATCCCAGTCTGTAGTTAGGTAACTTTTTCATACTGTAGAGGTTTGTAAGTATATACTAGGCTAGCAACAACTAGGGCCCTTAAAAGCCTAACCGTGCAACCTAAATGAAGATTATATCTCCCCAGATGGGACTCAAACTGACGATCTCTGGCTTAGGATGCAAAATGCCTTATCCATTAGGTTATTAATGTAAAAAAAAATCCTTTAAAGTATTTGTATTGAACAGTGCAACCACCACAACTGTCTTTATATTAATATAAAAGACTCACTTTAATGTAGGTGTACTGTACAATGCAGTTAATTAATTGTTCTAAATCTTGAGATGTCGCTCGTATAAAGTTATAAATGCTTTTCTTTTAATAGATATTTTGCACAGTTTCATAATAACTTTGTATATGTAACATAGAGCTTTTTTTCCATGAGTATTCATTGAAAATGGGTTTTAGTTCTCAGTCAGAGTTTCCCAATAAAAAAAAAATGTAAGTAACCAAACAATGGGAGTGATGGACCTGAAACTCCAGGCTCACACACGTGAAATAGGCCTACTGTTTCTATTGTCACTTTAGTCTGAAATACTGTTCTACTGAAACACTAAATAGTTCCCTTATAATTTTCAATTCCATATCTACTAGACATATAATCCAGCACTGAGCAATTCCCAAAACTGCTACAAAGCATTGCCTAGTTAAGTTACTTGCTCATAGCCACAAAGTAGGAAAATGAAGATGGAAAGATTCAAACCATTTACTCTTAGCACTGGAAGCAGAACTTTAGTCCTCTGCACTTACTGTCAGACATAACACAAGTTCATTTAGCGGAACAGAAATTGGTTACTGCATGCCTCAATTGACTGAAAAAGTACACAGTGTAATCTGTAAATCTTAACGGCATAAGTAGTACTTGTGTCATTACCAAGGAGTAAATTTTCCTGATGAGCAATTGTGTTGAACATTAACAAATCAGTTAATGCAAAGAACATTAAAAGAGAAAAACATAATGGCAGAAGACATTTGTGATGCAAAAAAAAAAAGTTATCCCAAGATAAGGTACAGAAAGTTGGTAATATCTGGGTGTAGAATTACAGATCAGCATAGCAAGGAGAAAAAGAACATAACATTAGTTATAAGGCTTAGCAAAAAATATAGATATCGGAGCAAAACACAGTTGTATTCATCCAAGCACATCCAAAGACCACAGCAGATTCGATGCAACTTTTATTCAACCATCAGACAAATACGGTAAGCGCTTTCACCCAACAGGGCTTCATCAGACCGTAAAATACTACTAGTGCAACCTCATTATATACGTTAAAAGGTGCCAAAATCTAAATTCAAATACATTCTTAAAGTGACAATCCCTCATTCAAATATAAGCACACTTATCAAAATACATTACTGCCCTATAATAAAATCCATGATCTAACACACAAAATTATATACACTTCATATGAACTATACAATTTATGTTTTAGTTATTTAATATCACTGTGTCTTTGAATATATCCCCCAGAATATTTCCTCAGCACCTTCTATCTCACTCTTCAAAAAAGCACTCAAATCACACCTCTTGCATTCCTGGCTCTGTCCTTGCATCACATAAATGCTTTCCTGCTCTCCGCAAATACTTCCTACCTTCCTCTATACTCTGCTTACTGTCTCTATATTACAGTACTAAGAACTCCTCAAAACTGCCATACAGGGTCTTCCTCTGGTCACACTTAAACTTGCTTAGCACAAAATATTGTCTTTTATACTGTCATATGTGATGTCTCTGATGATTGTATTGTTACAATGGAGTCCTTTTTGTTTAGTTGGAACAAACCACTTTAATCGTGTTCTTCTTGCATGAAATATCTTGTATTGTAAAAATTCCCACTGTGCATAGTTTAATAGTGGAGCTTTTCTCCCCGGGACTCAGCTGTAAATGGACCTCGCTCCAGTCGGACTTTCCCAGTCAACAAATGTAAAATAAAATAAATAAATAAAATAAATAAATATATACATTTTTTATATGAATATATAAAAGTATATGAATTTCTCAGGGCAGACATCTGTACAGCTCTTTATGAGAAGGTGCCTCTAAACTCATTTATAGGGTCTAGACAATTTTATTTTATGTAGGAGTTATTTAGTATTATTGTGGTTTTGAATATACGTGTTTATATAATGCATGAATTTTTTGAATATGTGTATTTGTATGATTCTATATATACACATATATATGTATGTATTTTTTTAAGATTATATTGATGTTTTTAATGGAGAATGTATAGTCTATGTATATGGTCTTTGGATGTGCTTGGATGAATACAGCTAAGTTTTGCTCTGATACCTATATTTTTTGCTAAGTTTTACTGCTGGATTGTGTGGGTTGTATGGAGCATTTACTCCCTGTGAGTCTTTACTCCTTATTTGGTGTTATAAAAAGAAGTTTTGTATTACCATAACGTTCCATCTATATTGTTGATCCTTGTTCAGTCATTACGTATGGGTATTGGTTCCGACCTCAGAACCAAGCTGGCCATTTTCCAAGCTCTTGTCAGATTCAAACTCTCGAGCTAAAGTCTTACCCACAATCCCTCTCTTCCTGTTACCTCAGATTGAGTTTGCAAATCAAAGAAGGTAGAGGCTACCTCTGGTCAAATAACCGGATGGTGAGATCCACTAGAAACCACAGGAGGGGGAAGAAGGGAGGGTCATAATGACTGAACGAGGATCAACAATACAGATGGAACTTTATGGTAAGACATAACTTCTTTATCTGATATTGTTAATCCTCGTTCATTCCTTATGTATGGGACAGAGTCCCCAGCTACGTCTATTCCTGGGAGGCTCTCATGGAAGGACATTCCTGAGCACCCTATAACCGAAAGATGCTCTTCCCCTGGAGGCCAAATCCAATGTGTAATGATTGATGAAGGTATGAGGCGTAGCCCAAGTTGCAGTTGCACAGATGTCATGTAAAGAAGCTCTGGCATGGAAGGCAGCAGAAGTTGCCACCTACCTTGTTGAATGAGCTTTCATGGCAGTAGGCAACAAGATATTACGTTGTATATAAATGAAGGTCACACAGTCCTTCAACCATCTAGCTAATGTGACCTTAGCAACAGCAGATCCTAATCTAGGTCCAGAAAAGGCCAAAAATAACTGGTCAGATTTACGAAAGGACCTAGTCTTGTTTAAGTAAAAACGGATTTGTCTGTGGATATCTAGGGTACGTAGGCAATGCTCTCCTCTGTTTGAATGATTGGGAAAGAAAACTGGCAATTCAATGGTTTGATTAATGGACATTTCAGAGATCACTTTTGGCAGAAATGATGGATTAGTTCTCAGAGACACTATCTCTGAAAAATCAAGTATGGACTCTTGATACATAAAGCCTGTAGCTCAGAAATACGTCTGGCAGAAGTAATGGCGACCAAAAACAAGGTTTTCCATGACAAATGCTTGAGGTTGCAAGAAGAAGCTGGTTTGAAAGGTGACATTGTCAGAGCTTGTAGAACTAATGATAAATCCCATGGTTGAATAGGTTCTCTATAAAGTGACTTCAGATGATTCACACCTTTTATGAAGGTCTTGCACAATTTGTGGGACATAAGAGAGGAATCTTGGACACCCTCATGAAAACTAGAAATTGCAGCCAAATGAACTCTAATGGTAGGGGCCGATAAACCAGATTGGAAAAGGTCAGCCAAACAGTCTAATATTATCGACACTGGTGCTGAGAAGGGATCTACTTGTTTATCTTTCACCCAACAGGTAAATCTTTTCCACTTGCTCAGATAAGTAATTCTAGTGGAAGACTTATGAGATGCAATGAGAATGTCACGTACTGGTAAAGAAAGATCATTCTGCCTGGCAATCAAGGGAATTGGAGTAGCCAAGCTGTGAGCTTCAGGCTGTTGAAGTTGGGATGAATCAGGTTCTGTGGTTGTGAGATCATCTCTGGGGTTGGATGGATAATCCATGTTCGATCTAGTAGGTGAGGCCAAAGGAAGGGGAGCCAAATCTGTCAAGGCCAATATGGTGCTATGAGGATCAATTTGCTCTTCAACCAATGGGATTTCTTCAGAAACTGGGGAATGAGGGGAAAGGGTGGGAATGCGTAAAGAAGACCCAAGGGCCAATCGTGGACTGGAGCGTCCCTGGGTGACTGTCCCGGAGGGGGAATCAGGGCGAAGTAGTTGCTGCATTTGCAGTTGGTCGGGGATGCAAAGAGGTTGCAGCAAGTATGGCCCCAGCAGTGGAAGATCTCCGCCGCTATCAAGGGATTCAGGGACCACTTGTGAGGTTGAAGAATGCACCTGCTGAGTCTGTCTGCTATCATGATGGAACTCCCGGGAATGTGCATTGCTAGAAGAAAACGGTTGGTAGCCATCACCCATTGCCATATCCTCATGGCCTCTCGGCAAAAGGGGTAAGATTTGGTTCCACCTTGCTTGTTGATGTACCAGACCACCGCCATGTTGTCTGATTGAACCGCAATCGTCCCAGATGGCAGCAGGGGATGGAATACTTGCAACGCCAGAAGCACCGCCCTCAGCTCTAGAACATTTATATGCAGATGGGCCTCCAGTTCGGACCAAGTGCCTTGGACTGTCTGTCCCTGACATAGCCCCCCCACCCTATCAGGGAGGAGTCCGTGGTCACTGTGGCCTTGAGTTGCTGGGGGGGGGGCAAGACCACTGTGACAGATTGTGTGTCATCCACCAATTTAAATCCTGTTTGCACCTGTGGGTTACTAGAATCATGGCTGAAAGAGGATGCTGAAAGGGATACCATTGGGTGAGCAGTAGCCATTATAGAAGCCTCATGTGAAACCTGGCCAGGGGGACAATGGTGATGGAGGCTGCCATGGAACCCAACAGCTGTAGAACCGAGTGAGCCGTGGATTTCTCCCTTGAAAGGATTGGAATCAGTTGTTGCTTTATCCTTAAAATTCTGTGCTCTGGAATGGCAGCTCTGCAGTTCTTTGCGTCCAAGAAACCCCTATGAATTCTGTCGACTTAGATGGGGTGAGATTGGATTTTTGTCAGTTTATGGTTATGCCTAGCCTTTGTGCAGCGAGGAGAGAGTATGCCAGGGCTTCTTCCAATAGATGTCTGGTGGGGGCAGAAATGAGCCAGTCGTCTAGGTATGGAAACACCTCGAATCCTTGAAGTCGCAAGTGAGCTGTGACAACTGCCATGCACTTTGTGAACAGTCTGGGGGCTGTAGAGAGTCCGAAGGGCAGTACTCTGAACTGGTAGTGACTGGCTCCCGCACATGAGCGCAGAAATCTTCTTAATGGCCTGTCCACTTTTATGTGGTAGTATGCATCTTGAAGATCTATCGAGCATATCCAATCATCTTTTTCCAAAAGTGTGAGGATAGACTGTATTGTGACCATCCGGAATTTTTGTACTCTCACAAACTTGTTCAATACACTGAGATCCAAAACTGGTCTCTAGTCCCTGGTTTTCTTTGGCACCAAAAATAGTCTTGAGTAGAATCCGGATCCTATCTAGTCTGGAGGGACTATTTGGATGACTCTCTTTCTTAGCAGCTTTTCTATCTCTAATGCTACTTCTTCCCTTTGACTGCATGGAATGTCGGGAATTTTGTTTGAAGAGACAGGACAAAGATCGAAAGGGATATGATAACCTCTGGTTATAATCCTTTGTACCCAAGAATCGGTGGTGATGGTTAGCCAGGCAGAAGGGTACAAGGAGAAATGTCCCCCAACCACCTCCAGAGGAAAGGAGTTGGGCAACTCTTCAGGAGCGCTGGTAGGATTGGCCAGGGCAAGAATCCCTGGAACCCTGGTTACGCGGACCCCCTCTGCCCCAAAAGGAGAGTCTTCCCTGTGAGTTTCCCCCTCTACCTCTAAGGGAGAACTCGGCCTGTGTGTCACGGAAAGGACCCTGAGATTTCTTGAACCATATCTTCCCACTCTTTTGGTTTCGGGAGAAAGCACATTGAGGGGAAGAATAACGGACAACTACGGCAGAAAGGGTCTTAGCGTCCTGTTCACATCTGGCCAGTATGCTTTTAACTTTGGGTCCAAACAACGAGGAGGCCTCAATGGGAGCATTAAGAAAGGAAGCCTTAAAGGGTTCTGTGAAATTGCACAAGCGCATCCACGCGTGTCGTCTCAAGACCACAGCTGAACCCGCTGCTCTAGCTGCTCCATCTGATGCGTGAGATATCAGTCGCATAGAGGAGTTAGATACTGACTCACTGGTGGCCAGCTGAGAGGCCACTATGTCATGGACCTCATCAGACACGGCACCAGCTAAGGTTTCAGAGAGCTCAGAAATCAGATCCCTTTGAAGCCTGGTAAAGTGTGCCATATAATTCAGGGACCCGATAGTAAAGGTCGCTGATGCAAAGGTGCGCTTCCCTATTCTGTCCAGGGCCTGGGACTCTTTGTTAGGCGGATGGACAGTCTGGCTTTCTTCTTCTGCCAGATCCTTTTTTGTTGCGGCGGCCGCCGCCACCAAAGCATCCACAGGAAGACCTTTTGACCAATGGGGATCTGTTGCAGGAGGGGACAAAATCTTATCTGGCCTCCGAGGAATAGCTTCGACAGTGTCAGGAGCCTTCCAAGCACGCTGCATGATAAGCCGGACAAGTTCATCGGCAGGTGGAGTAACCCAGGAGCTAGGGGGCTGGGTGCGAAAGGCCTGCAGGAACACAGATTCCTCAGAGGTCAGATTAGAGGACTGCCAGTCACCTCTCTGTTTCAGGATTTCGAGGATATCACAGAGGGTGACCGTGGGGATCCTTCCCCCTCACCAAAATCTGTGTCTTCAGTGAGGGACTCCTCTGTGGAGTGCATGTGCTTCTCTTAAATGAACTTTTCTGGTGGACTTCCTCAGTGGGAGAAGCTGGGGAAGACAGGGGAAAAGGGGATTCCCGTGGGAATATATCCTGAGGCCCTTGCACCCGGTGTCCACTTAGTGCAACTTGTGAAACCAGTGTACCAGAGGAGGGCGAGGGGATAGACAGTCCAGTATCACCAGCAGCAGCGAAAGCCTTCTCCATCAGTTGGAAGGCTGGTCCACCTGAAGAGGAGTGAATTTCTAGGACAGGGGTCAGCCCTCCCCTAAGTGGCTCAGCCTGCCGACCTGGAGTCCCTGGATGGCTGTGGAGCAGCAAACTATGCGTGTCACAAATGACATCCTGGGTCGTAACAAAACTTTCTTGCCACGAAGGCAACTGCGGTTCCTTAGTGAGATCCATAAAGGGAAATGCAGAAAGGGAAGACTGTGCTATATCCATGGACTTCAAAGGCAATAAAAGAGGAGAATAAGAAGGGGTCTTTGGAAACGGGTGATCACCTCTCAAGGAAGGATAGTTCCTGGGGGGTGGGATATCTCTGGCCAAGAGTACCTGATCCACAAGATGCAACACATTGTGTTCAGAAAGGCTTCTAGTGGACCTCACGGAGACTGAGGGAGAAACAGGCCTGTCCACAGAAGAGGCAAACTCGGTGCTCATCTCACCAGTCCGCACCGAGAACACCGGTGCTGAGAGAGACTGGACTAAGGGTGTCTGCACCGAAGAAGTCATCGGTGCCAAGGTCATGGTCTGCACAGACACAGGGATCGGTGCCGAAGTGGATGTCAGTACCGAAGATGAAACCGACAAAACTGGGGTCAACAATAAAGGCGTCGGTTCCGAGGAAGATCTCAGAACCGAAGTGGTCAAGGTCTGCGCCGACTCAACGGTCGGTGCCGATACAGTGGTAATAGTCTGAACAGAGGAGCCCCTCCGTGCCGATATAGTGAAGGCTGCAGGAGAAGACGGAGCCAAGATTACTAATGGAGCCGAAGGCCTCGGTGCCGAAGGTCTAGGCACCGAAAGCACTGGCGCTGAGTGAGCTCCGGTGCCGAATCTTTAGCCTTTTTAGATTTTGGTTGGCCAGAGTCCCCAGCCGGGGACAAAGGCAAAGATTTAGCCTTGGTAGGAACATCCAGGATTTTCTTATGGGCTCTAGGAGGGGTTGAAGGCTCCGACCCAGAAATAGCCTCTGAAAAGGGAGATTTAAGAAGTCCCTTCAGTAACCACTTGTTTTTCCTTTCCAACAAGGTTCTATTTGAAAAGTTCTCACAAATGGCACAGGACGGGTCAACAGACAAGTGAGACACCCCCCAAACAATAAACGCACAAAGAGTGTGCATCAGAAGTAGGTAGTTTGTGTCCACAATTAGAACACCGTTTAAACCCCTGACTACCTTTCTTATGTGCAATAACAGCTAAAATAGAAAGCAGAAAAGGGTACCAGCAATGGTACAAAAGAATACCCGAAGGTATGAGAAAATGGGAAGAATTATCGATGGTAAGGGAAAACACCTTCCGGTAAAAAGGTAGAGAAAAGAGAAGAAAAACCTGAAGTATGTATGATTGCTAGATGCGATAGGGTAAGAGACAATGAAATAGAAACTTTCCTGACAGAAAAGTAATATAAATGGTTATTAAACAACAAACTACTGCACTTAGCTCAAGAGAAGCAGCTTGACACCACCGAATGGCAACGTGGCAAACAAAATCTGAGGTAACAGGGAGAGGGGGACTGTGGGTAAGAGTTTAGCTCGAGAGTTTGAAGCTGACGCGAGCTTGGAAAATGGCTGGCTTGGTTCAGAGGTCGGAACCGATACCCATACGTAGGGAATGAACGAGGATTAACAATATCAGATCATTAGTTATAAAACAGATGCAAATGATAAAGAATTTCTTACAATATTCAGCTTTCCAAAAATCTTCCATTGCAGGGACAAGAGAATAGAATTATTTTCCAGTCCCTAAATTTTATTGTGTCATAATCAAGGAATCAGGTTCATAGCAAAGTGATTTTCTTGTACTTTAACAAATCACCATATGAGAAAAGTAAAAAAAAAAAAAAAAGATAAAAATATAATGCTCCAAAGATATCTGTGCCTCAGAAAAAAATAGTTATCCAAATTTAAGAAATAGAAAGTTGGTCATATTTTCTTGTAGACTTACTTAGTATGTTGAAAAAAGAACATGGCATTGGTTATAAAACAAATAAAAATAATTATTTTCTACAACACTCGCGTAAAAAAAAAAAAATAAGTAAAAATAAAAATATTTCCACTGCAGGCACTGGGGTGTAGAATTATTCTCAAATTCCTTCCTTCCCAGAAACAATTGTTACAAATGAAGTTGCAAAGATCTCCAAGTGCAGTGACAGTTCTGAGACCTCAAAAAGAAATTACATAGGGGGAAGGGACCATCAGTTCATCTTGGATTACAAAAGGACACTGAACAAGGGCCTGCAATTTAGCTATTTACTTTTTGGTTGTAGCTGTATCACTCATTAGTACAGTGCAAAACAGGCTCTGAGACAGATACGTGAGGGCCATTACAGGAAAAAAGCAGGCCTGTTACAGAAGATATATATAAGATGGCAGTGACTGACACTAATCCCGTTATATGCCAATGGAATGAGAATACACCATTTTCCTATATTTAGCATGACTCATATAAAGTACACTTTTAACGGTTTATGGTAAAGAGAAAGGGTTGAAGAAAAACAAGACTGCGTTGATATGTTAAGCCCCATTTACAGCCATTTGGGAGGAAAAAACATGCTAAAATTCTATAATAAGTTCTCAGGGTAATTTTGGGGTGTTAAAATAGCTCAGAAAACAGAGTGAAAAATAGATTTTTTTTGTTCTAAGGTAGAGTCTTCCTTTAATAGAAAAGTCCACCCTCTCCTACAGTTTAACTCAACCTTTAATTTGCTTTTTTCCCTACAGTTCCAGTATGCTTTCTGTACCAAAAACCTGCCTGTACTCCATAAAAATTTTATTTGGAATCAAAAGAAGGGAAAGCTCACCCACTTTCTTCAACTTAACTTCTCTCACACTTTGGCAGAGGAATTTGACTCTGCCATGCACAGACACAGGGAAATTTGTAGTTCTCTCTGGCAAGGTATTGCCCACAATCTTGCATAGGGAATTAATTAGTCATACTGATGTCAGCCGACAGTAGCTGCTACTAAGTAAAATAAAAATAAAATAAAAAAGGCAGAGTGTTGTGAAACTGTTTTCCACTGCCCTTAATGCAGAAAAGAAGAAAAACAGTGTCACTGTACCTAGTTGATAGGGTTACCTCGTCTCAATTTCTGCAGAGCAGTACTGATTTGGGCAGTCCTGGCTTGGGGCAGAAGCATGAAAAAGGCAAATATCTTGACATTTTATAAAAAAATACATTTTATGGATTTTCTCTAAATGTCACAGAAAGTGGTGATACTATCATATAAAGTAGTGTTAAGTAAACATTGCATATCAATGAATCTTTACTTTGGACATAAGGTGAAGGGAATTATTTAATGATGGCATGTTTTTATCCTGCATAATCTAAGGTTTCAGTAAGAAAGTCCCACTTTGGGCATCTAAAAAGATGGCAACCTTAATTGCTGACCATTTATTTTGTGTAGTGATCCTCTTGTAAGTGGTATTTTTAGTAAATGGAAGTGTTTTATAGAAGGTGGGTGTGGTGTCACGCTTACACAGAGAACTACTTATCTGCCATGTTCAAAGATTATGGGGTAGATGAAATGTTAGTATATTGCAATACAACAAATCAAAGGGTAACAATGCAGAAGATGAAAAATATAATGTATGACAGCGTTTGTGCCTCGGTTTAAATGAGGGCATTTGTGCCTTAGTTTTAGAAAAATCTGCTAATATAAATTCAAGAACCAACAGTTATATTTTTTCTTACTGTGCTTGTAAAATACTTTTGAACCAAAACAGCAAGTGTATTAGCATTTCGCTGACATTCAGGATAACAAACACCTACCTCCTACTGTGGCAGACATTGGTCTGGTAAGTAGCAGAACAAATTCTTTGAAATACTGATTAACAGCTCTTGGATTACACTGCTAACTTTTAACACCTCAGAGGGCATGTGTGAGAGGGTCTGTCAGTGTTCACAGCATAGAACTAAAAAAAAATGGCAATTCTTACAAAAGCCTGTAAATTATCTACTTTCTTTGGTTGCAGTTATACAATTGGTCTGAAGTGTTTAACTGTTTATCTGAGAGAATTATATATGATGTCCATTCACGAATAAAATGCAAGCAGTCTTGCTACAGGTGGTTGGTAAGATGCCTGTGACTCACACTAAACAGACTAGGATGACAACATAAGTCCCTTATGTCCAGCAAGCCACTTATAAAAAGGGACTTAAAATGGATTCTGAGAAGAGGAAAAGAAAGCACTAAAACAAGATCAAGTAAATATATTAGGCCCCTGTGTCAACCATTTTGTCAAAAAACGTATTAGCATTTTATAAGAAGCACCTGGAGTTATTTTCATCCATTAACATATCTCATAAAATAATCAGGCAATGAAAACAAATATATTTTATTGAGTTAAAATACAGTGTGTGGCTTAGGAGATACCAGAAACAATACACTATGCCAGTGCAACTTTAGCCAATATTTATTACATAAAACAAAACACAACACAGGTATACTAAGCACTTAAGTCCCTCCAAATAAAAATAAGACTTCTTCAGAGTATACATTTTGAAAAGCAAGCAACTAGTTATACAAACAGAACAACCAATCAAATCCAACATTAAATAAATTATAATAATGTCATATAATTAATTATATTGATTATTTTAATGATATTGCAGGTGTGGGCATGCCTGTCAACTGAAATATATTTTGAGGTTTGCTACATGTTTTTTTTCCCCCTAAAAGTAAAGGCACATTTTATACACCGGCTGAAGGCATTTTTAAGGCATGCATTTGTAATTTGATGGTAAAAGGATTGTTCTTCACTTTATCCTCATGCATTTTGTGCTTTCCGTTCTAAGAGCGATAACTTGAAACGCATTTCACTCCTTGTTATACATAGCAACTGCATCAGACATTATGCTAAAGAAAGTTATAAAGGTTTACTTGTAGGCAGGCTCAAAAAAGCCTTGCGTTTTTGTTTACATCTCTCCATAACCCAGTGACTTTCACCAAAGCCTTGCGTTTTTTTTTTTTTTTATATCTCTCCCTAACTCAATGACTTTAACCGCAAGTTTTCATCCCTGGTTTAAGTACATCAGCAGCCAAATTGGCAAAGGAAATGACAGCAGAATTTAAACTATGTCAGTAGTACGGCTTGTTTCGCTTTTATGGAGCTTACTCTATTTGTCCTGGTGCTGGCATTTTCATTTGCGGGAGATACTAATGAGGAGTTTGGGTATAAAGTACTGTACTTTGAGACAAATGACAAAAAAAAAAAAAAAGGATTGTTGTTAGTGCTCCATACAAGTAAAACAAACAGGGAAATTGCACTGGTGGAATCTACAGATGTCTTATAGACTCCAAGCAGATGTGAAGCAATACAAATTCCAGACGCTGATGATTCAGGAGTTACTTCAACTGGACTAACGTTAAAGACAACTCCAGTGCATTCAGCTCAAAAACAACAAGATGCAGTTGAGGTTTCATCATATTCTTCAAAACTATTAGTCTGCAGTTCATCTATGACTATTCAGTGCAGTTAAATGATGTACATGAGTGGAATCTGCTAGGAGTTTGAAGATGTTCTTAAAATTCCCAAGCGCATCAGCTCAGAGCATGGAAAATGTTCAGAGAAGGAGCTTGACCTTGTATTTCTTTTTGTTGGCTCTGAAAGTCTTAAACCTGAAGACTTTGAAAAGACCAAAGCATTTATGATCACCTTCATGGGAAAGTTTAGGAACACCACTGTCCAGTTTTCTGCCGTGATGTTTAGCAAACATGCAGAAGTGGTGTTCAATTTTATGAATTACAGGACAGCC
The DNA here is from genome assembly GCF_019279795.1 of Protopterus annectens. Taxonomy (NCBI): domain Eukaryota; kingdom Metazoa; phylum Chordata; order Ceratodontiformes; family Protopteridae; genus Protopterus; species Protopterus annectens. The sequence continues at coordinate 1,379,718,825 of NC_056725.1, read as the reverse complement.
ACAGATCTAGCAAAACTAGTTGCTAGTGCAGAACATATGAATGATATCACAAATGTCTTTCAAGCAATACACTAAGTCATGCAAAATGTATATACCACAGAGAGTGGAGCAAGGGAGAATGCAGTTCCTGCTATGATTATCATTACGGATGGAGAATCCACAGATTATGTAGTCAAAGCTGATGTTGTGAGAGAAGCTGAAAGTCAAGGAATCATTCGTTATGCAATTGGTATTGGAGATCAGTTTGAAACAGGACAAAAAGACTTACTGACTTGAGGCTTATGGCATCTTCCGATAAGTATATGTTTAGCTTGGCTGCCTACAAAGGCTTGGAAAATGTCCTTAATGACCTGCAATCAAAAATTTTTGTAACTGATGGTGAAGGCAGTGGTGACAACAGAACAGAACATTTTAAAATGGAACTCTCTCAAACAGGATTCAGTGCTACCATTAATTCTGAAAGGCTGGTGCATGGAGCAGTAGGGGCCTATGACTGGGCTGGTGCTCTTGTTGTTTCAGTAAGAGATACTTCTGAAACCATCGTCAGCATCAATTCATCACAAAATACTCTTACCTTGGTTATGCACTTAAAGGATTAAGAATTCACTCTCAAGTCATGTATGCAGTTGGAGCTCCTCGTTACCAACATACAGGGAAAGTAGTACTGTTTGACGTACATACTGATGAGTTTCTGCCTGTACAGCACATCTTAGGAGAACAGATTGGGTCAGACTTTGGTGCAGAGCTGGAAACTTTTAGTTATGTACTTACCATAACTTCGGATGTATGGGATCCATCTCGCCTACATTCATGACAGATGGGTTCGGAGCCGATCCATCGGCTCCGACTCGGCAACTTATACACTAGCACGAAGTCTCTCATTGGCTGGGCTACTCCCTATCCCAGGATGCACTACACCTGCTTCCCCAGATCTTGTTTGTTCGCTTTCATACACCCATGTAAACACAGCAAACACTATTAGTCACTATAACCAACTAAAGTTCTTCAAGAAAGAACACCAAGAAAAAAGTGACTACAGCTCCTCTAAATCCAAATGGAAGGGGGAAGGAGGGTGGGTACTTATGAATGTAGGCAAGATGGATCCCATACATCCGAAGTTATGGTAAGTACATAACTAAAAGATGTAATGGGATCTATCTCGCCTACATTCATGACAGATGGGACAGCGTCCCTAGCACCTACATCCCGGGTGGCTCATTGGAACACACTCCTGAGAACTGTGGAACCAAAGGAAGCTCTGCCTCGAGAAACCACATCCAATTTGTAATGAGAAATAAAGTGTGCGGAGAAGTCCAGGTTGCCGCAGCACAGATATCATCTATTGATAACTTGGAGTGAAAAGCTACGAAGTAGCCATTGCCCTGGTAGAATGAGCCTTGACTGGAAAGGGAAGGTCTTTATGAGCCTGTGAATAAATAAAAATGATACAATCTTTAATCCATTTAGATATGGAGGCTTTTGTTACTGGTTGACCCAATTTGTTCGCTGCAAAAGAAACAAACAACTGATTTGATTTCAGCGTTGAGCGGTTCTATTCAAATAAAAACGTAGTTGTCTATGTACATCCAATTGATGCAAAGTATATTCTGCGTTATTGGAGAATTCTGGGAAAAAGACAGGGAGTTCTATAGTTTGTTGCATACAGAAAGAGGAGGCCACCTTAGGTATAAATGCGGGGTTTAATTTCAATGAAACTCTATGCTTGTGAAAAATCAAATAGGGAGGATCAGAACAAAGAGCTTGAAGTTCTGAAACTCGCCTAGCAGATGTTATGGCTACCAAAAAGGCCGTTTTCCAAGACAGAAATTTTAAATCACAAGTAGCAGCTGGTTCAAAAGGACGGGCAGTTAGGGCAGCAAGAACCATATTCAAATCCCAAGGGGGAACAGGCTGAGATAAAGGAGGCCTAAGGAGCCAAGCCCCTTTAAGGAAAGCCTTACAAAGTTTGTGAGACATCAATGAAGGTTCAAAAGAAGCATGAAAATTAGAGATCGCTGCTAATTGAACCTTAATGGTAGAAACTGAAGAGCCCGACTGAAAAAGGGAGGCCAGAAAATTCAGAACCTCCGATACTGGAGCAGTGAGAGGATCTATACCTCGTTCTTGAGCCCAGAAGGCAAACCTTTTCCATTTACTGGAATAAAGTTTGATGGTGGAAGGTTTATGGGAAGAAGACAGAATGTGGACCACATCCGGAGAGAGCATTATCTCGGACTAAGGATGGAAGTGGAGTAACCATGCTGCCAACTTCAGGGACCTGAGAGACGGATGAAGCCGTCCTGACTGATGAGTCAACAGGTCTGGCACCGGATCCAGAAACCATGGACCTTCTATCGCATGCCTCTGTAGGAAAGGGAACCAAACTTGACGAGGCCAGTGCGGGGCAATCAGAATCATCTCGCTCTCCAAGTAAATGGCCTTCTGTATCACCCTCGGTAGGAGGGGGAACGGAGGGAAGGCGTAGAGAAGACCGGGGGGCCAAACGTGAGTCAGAGCGTCCCTGGGAATCTGTCCCTTGGATGGGAACAGTGTGAAGAACTCTCTGCATTTCGCATTGTGGGGGCTGGCAAACAGGTCGCAGCAAGGAAGATTTTCGCAGCTATACTCTGATTGAGGGACCACTCGTGGGGCAAGAGAATGGTCCTGCTTAATCTGTCCGCAATCACATTGGACTTCCCCGGTATGTGCGTTGCCATTAGAAAGCGGTTGGTAGCTACCGCCCAGTGCCAAAGTCTCATGGCTTCTCTGCATAGTGGGTAAGACCTGGTACCCCCTTGCTTGTTTATGTACCATACTACCGACATGTTGTCGGATAGGATCGCAATTGGGCCCTGTGGGAGAGCGTGATGGAGAGCTTGGAGTACCAATAGTACCGCTCTCATCTCCAGGACATTGATATGCAAATGTGTTTCCTGGATCTGCCATGTGCCTTGGACCGACCTGTCCAGGTAATGACCCCCCCCACCCTACCTGGGAGGCGTCCGTGGTCACAGTGGCAACGGGACGTTGAGGAATAAAGGATCGCCCTTGGTCGAGATTTGACTGTAGAAGCCACCAACGCAGATCTCGACGGCAACTCTCCGTGATTATGATTAAGTGGTTCAAGGGCAGTTCCTGATAAGACCATTGAACCGACAGTAGCCATTGTAGAATTCGCATGTGAAGTCTGGCCAAGGGAACTAGGAGTATAGTCGTATAATCGAGCCCAACAGTTGTAGGATCCGATGGGCCGGGGCTCTTTGTAAGTGAAGGAAGGATTTGACCTGATCTTGCAAGATCTGAATTCTTGCTGCCGGTAAGAAGGCGCGCATTCTTTTTGTGTCTAAGTCTGCGCCTATGAAAGTAATACGCTGAGAAGGCTGTAGTACAGATTTTTGCAAATTGAATGTGATCCCCAAGAAACGGCCCAAGTTGAACGTGGCTCTGAGCGCTTGGAGAAGTAGATGCTCGGAGGTGGCTGTAAGGAGCCAGTCGTCTAGATAAGGAAACACCTGGAATCCCAGACTTCTCAGGTGAGCAGTTACCACTGCCAGACACTTGGTGAACACCCTGGGGGCTGTGGTGAGACCAAAGGGCAGTGCTCGAATTGGAAATGACTGGCTCCGAGGCGAAGCGTAAATGTCTCCTGGACTCTTGAGCTATGGGAATATGATAGTAAGCGTCCTGGAGATCTATTGAGCACATCCATGCATCTTTTTCCAGTAAAGGAAGAATAGATTGAAGAGTGACCATTCGGAATCTGGACTTCTTGACGAAACGATTCAATGAACTGAGGTCCAATATGGGCCTGAAGTCCCCTGTCTTTTTTGGTACCAAAAATAATTTTGAGTAAGTTCCTGATCCGATCTGGTCGGTGGGGACAGGCTGGATGGCTCTTTTTTCTAGCAGCTTTGAAATTTCTAATGCTGCCTGATCCCGCTGACTGGGTGGCACGTCCGGGATTTCCCTTAAAGAAAGGGGGGGTTTGTTGAAAGGGATGATATATCCTCCGGTAATAATGCGAAGCACCCACTGATCGCTTGTTATGGATTCCCAAGCTTGTGGATCTGGCTCCGGAGCTGCACAGTCGGGCAACCACTCAGGAACGCTGGTTGTATGAAGAACCACGAAAGGAATCGCGGTCTCCAGAGTTACGGGGGCCTCTGCCACCTCTGGGGCGGCGTCTTCCAAAATTCCCCTGCCTCTGGAGGGAATCACTGGTGGAGTAGACAAAGACTTTTGGGATTTTTTAAACCACATTTTCCCTCCTCTCCCAGCCTTGGGATAAGGCCTGGAAGGAGCGGAATAACGGGCCCCAACGGCAGTCAAAGTCTTGCCCTCCTGCTCGCACCGAGTTAGTGTGTCCTTCACCTTGGGTCCAAACAAAGATGACCCATCAAAGGGGCGTCGGCGAAGCAAGACTTGAAGGCCTCCGTGGCGAACACAAGCGTAACCAGGCTTGTCTCCTAAGGGCAACGCCTGTTCCGCTGCTCTACTCGCCCCCTCGGCCTCATACGAGATGAGCCTCATGGACGAGTTAACAATAGAACAAAGAGTAGTCATCTGTGCGCCAACAGTCGAGGCCAGCGCTTCACGTAGATTACCAACAAGAGAGTCATTTAGCTCTTTGAGAAGATCCCTTTGGAGCCTTGTAAAATGACATAAATAATTCAGCGACCGTAAGGAAAAGGCCGCTGAGGACAGGGTACGCTTCCCGTACCTATCCATACTCCTAGAATCCTTATTAGGAGGATGAATAGACGTCGAAGCCTCTGCCACGTCCTGCTGTGTGGCAGAAGCCACCACCAAAGCATCTACCGGTACACCCTTTGTGAGAAATTCTTTTTGTGGGGGAGCTGACAAGAATTTATTGGGCCTGCAGGCACCGGTTCCACAGAATCAGGGTGTTCCCACACCCTTCGAGAAATCAAATCAAGGAGTTCATCAAGGGCGGAGACACCCAGGAGGCGGAGGGCTGAGCCCCAAAGGCCTTGAGGAAGACTGACTCCTCAGTTGAAGGGGTTTTGGCTTGCCAGTCACCTCTCTGTCTCAGAATCTCAAAGATATCTGAGAAGGAGATATCATCCGAAGATGATTTGGGGACCCCTCAGCGTCATCGAGGTCAGTATCCGATGTAATAGACTCATCTTGGGAGTCTACGTGCTTCCTCTTACACAATTTCTTCCGTGGGGTTCGTCCGAAGCAGTTTGGACGGACCACCGGAAGAAGGAACCCCGATTGGGGTATCCTCAGGCCCTGGGGCCCCGCTGCCGGGGCTGCAACAACAGAGGCACCAGTCTCCAATTCTAGGGACGGTGAGGTAGAGTCTAGTTGAACCGGCAAGGGCATGGCCAGCGCTCCTCATGGCCTCAAAGGCCGGACCTCCAGAATCCAAGGAAGTCAATGGTCTAGAGGCCACGATGGCACTGGGAATTCCAGCAGCCGATGCTCCGAGAGGAAGACTAGGTACCAAGGCACCTAATCCCAAGGTATTCCCCTCGGGCCCGGCTGTAGAGGTCGCAGTACCAAACCCTGAACCGGAGGACAGGGTAGGAAGCATGGTCGGAGCCGAAAGGCCTGATAGGGGTCTCTGCTCCGACCGTATGGCTCCACATTGCTCCACCACCACCGGCTCCAACAACTCAGAAGAGGTTGGAGGAGGAATCAAAAGTGTAGGGGGATCGGCTCGAAGCAAACTGTGCTGGAGCCGAGACCATTTTAGCAAATACTGGAGATTGGAAGAGCCTCTGTAAAACCCTATCCAGGTCCGAATCCGATAGTCTCGAGGATTTAGAGGAGGTAGACACTGAGAAGACTTTCCTCTCGGCTCCGAGGGAGAAGGGGACCGCTCGAAGCGGCTCCAATACTGTCGGCCGACTCCACCAACTCATGGATCACTATCTGCGCGAAGAAGCCTTTTTCTTCGGAGCCGAGGGGAAGAGTCTGAGCTGCACACTTCCACCGGCTCGAAGCCATTGGAGCCGATGGAGGTGATTCACCTCTCGATACTCCAACTTGCGGCTCCGAAGACAATGGAGCCAAGTAGGAGGTATCGAGGCAGACTTCGACACTCGGCCCGAAGTCAGTGGAGCCGAGGAAGAAGAGGTCAACTTTCTTTTTAGAAGTCGGCTCCGACGGACTTGTCGGAGCCGGCGATCTTTTCTTTGGAAGCAACAGGAGGATTCAAAGCTTCCTCACAGGAGGGTTTAATAAGCCCTTTCAAAATAAGCTTGTTCTTACGTTCTTGAAGAACCCTAGCAGAAAAAGCATGACATACGCTACAAGTCTCTTGTAGATGTTTCGGCCCCAAACAATAAACACAAATAGAATGGCTGTCTGTTATGGACATTTTATAACTGCACCGAGTGCATTTTTTAAACCCTGACTTTTGTTCTTTAGACATAGTACTGGTTCAAGAACAATAGAGTTCACCACAAAAATTAGCACTATAAAGAAAAACAGCGCCAACTGAAAAGCGCGGGACTCACTGGCGCAAGCACTCAGAAGAATTTTACCTCACAAGTAACTGACAAACAGAACAACGGCCCAAAGCCCTCTAATTTAAACGGGCTTGGCCCGAAAGACAAATAACCACAAAGGAATTAAATTAATAGGCCTTTTGACTAAATAGAACACAAGGATAGGGCAAGGGCCCTCTAACTAAAACGGGCCTTGCCCGACAGACAAAAGGAACAAGTACCAGACAACACTCAAGCACTCAAACTTCACAAATAGTATAAAAGAAGCTGTTAAAACAGCTGTTTGTTTAATAAATGACAAAAACCCCAAGGTCAAGGACCAATAAAGGTAAAAGTAAACACTTAGCTCCAGCCAAGTCGAGACCACGTCCAGCTTGTAAAGCGGCAAATGAGATCTGGGGAAGCAGGTGTAGTGCATCCTGGGATAGGGAGTAGCCCAGCCAATGAGAGACTTCGTGCTAGTGTATAAGTTGCCGAGTCGGAGCCGATGGATCGGCTCCGAACCCATCTGTCATGAATGTAGGCGAGATAGGATCCCATTACATCAGTACATTTAGATACAGATGGGAATATAGATCTCTTGCTAATAGGAGCATCCCTATACCATACACCAACTACTGGAGGACTGGTATATGTCTGCACTACTGGCAACTTTTCATGTAAATGCACACTGAATGGGAAGTCTGGAAATTTGCTAATCAGTTTTGGGGCAGCAATCGCTAGTATTAGTGACATTAATGGAGACAGTATAACATATATTGCAATTGGAGCCTCATTGGAAGATGAGCATCGAGGAGGTATTTATCTTTTCCATGGCACACAAAGTGGGATCATGAAAGAATACACCCAACACATCAAAGGTTTGATGATGGTGCCAGAATTTAAATATTTTGTCCAGTCCACATATGGGAAAGAAGATCTTAATAATGATGAACTGAAGGACATTATATTAGGATCCCAAGGAAAAGGAGATGTAATAAGATCAAAACCAATTGTAAATATATCCTAGAGAGTGCAGTTTATACCAAAGAAGCAGAACCCAGAAAACTTTTACTGCACTGACCGCTTTTGTGCTACTCAAGAAAACAATCTAACATTATGCTTTTGTATGGAAAGGATGTATACAGGAATATATGAAACTACTGCAGATTTAACCTATCAGCTGCAGTTGGATACAGAGAACAGAGGCACTGGTAGACTTGTGTTTGGGAACAGCCTGAAAAACGTAGAAAGCACCATCACTGTTTCTGTGGGAGAAATCTGCAAAAAACACACAATAATCATTCCACGATGCAGTGATGACTTCACATCCCCCCTCAAAATAGCTCTGGAATATTCATAGAACAAAACTGACAATACAGAATTACAGCCTGTTATCTGGAAAACTTCCAAGGCAGAGCAAGAACAAGATCAAGGCTATAAGATCTTATTTGATAAGAACTGTAGAGAAGATGATGAACGCATATCAGATTTGGGAATCGCCTTTGACTTTTCAGGTGTTAAGAATCTTGTTCTGGAAAAATGTAATGTGCAGTTTAGGCTGAATACCACACTTAGTAACAAAAAAGAAGATGCCACTCACACAGTCATGAACATTTCATACCCTTCTGGAGGTTCTTACAGGAAAATAACTACTTTGCAGAAAATTACATTAAATTGTAACAGCACCGCCTTCACACTGCTGTCAGTGAAGATGCTGACATGTAACATTAGTCATCCTGTGCGGAGACAGAAAACAGTGGTCATGTTTGAAGCTTTACTTGATGCGAGTGACATCTACATTGAGAATAACACCTTAAAGATATCAGTAGCTGTGCAAAGTGATGATGAGAACAGCAACACGTTGGCAGACAACACTAAAGCAGTATCTACTCCAGTCCAGGATTCCCTTTATGTAGCTGTGACTGTGAAAGAGTTGGTTAATTCTCATTACTATGTTGATTTTACAAAGGAAACAAAAGAGAAAGTGGTTACCCATTTATATGAGGTACAGAATCACGGAAACCATGACATACCGGGTGACCTTACATTTAATGTCACATCTGCATTTTCATCAGGATTCATATGGACTTCTGGGCCAGTTAAGACTGCTAGTGTTACCTGTATATGGCAGACAAACTATACAGCGGAACATGAAAACAGAAACACCACCATCAGTAGCTATCACTGTAGTTATCAGCAAGCGGGAAAAGGGAGCATGAACAGAAATAATGTTTTCTGGAATTGCTTCAGTGAAGAAGATGAATAATCTGGAAAAAATGCAATTCTTCAGTACTGCAAAGCTGCACTACAATAAGGAGAAATACTTCCAGAAGGATGAACATTTCCATGAAGCAAAGATCATGACACATGGAAAACCATGTGGCACTGATTAGTGGAAGTGCTGTTGGGGACATTTTATTGCTGATAATTATGTGTGCGCTTTACAAGGTTGGTTTCTTCAAAAGAAACTTAAAACACAAAATGTATGAGTGCAATAAAGAGACTGGCGAAATGGATGAAAATGAGGAACAAAACGCAGAAGATAATTGGCTTAAATTCTGGTGTCATTCAAAGGGGATCCAATGTCTGTCTGCCTGGGATGACATGCTGGACAAGCCACGCTGCTTGGCTTGCACCTGTCACCCCTGGGCTTCCGGATATTGGCAAAGGCTCTTGCCACCCCCATAGTGCCTTTTTTAGGCAAGGCTCAAATTCTAAACCTACCACCCTAGAACACCAAAAAGGAAAAAAACTAAGGGTAATGCTGCTCAATGCCAGAAGTCTCAATCTCAAGATGCACTCGCTGGAGGCCCTTCTCAATATGGAGAACATTGATGTCTGTGCTGTGACAGAAACCTGGTTCAAGGCTCCTGAGAGCACCCCAGCACTAACCGGTTTCACCTCATATCATACGTTCCGGCCCCAAAATCCGGACAACACCAAGAAAGGAGGGGGGGTGTCCATATTCATAAAGGACACCCACACCTCAAGGTTGGTGGCAACGCACGATGCATCGGAGACCATCCAGGTGCAATTAACCATAGGCAAGACTGCTCTGCAATTTGTAGCATGTTACAGGCCACCCTCTCAAACTCAGGAACCTCACATGGCCTTCCTGAAAACATTGGAGGGGATAAATGTATCTCCAAACACCATCATACTAGGTGACTTCAACTACCCTAATATAGACTGGGAACACTACTCAAGCCCGAACACTCTAACCCAAAGATTCCTGGAGTTCATAAACTCAAATGCCATGGAACAACTAGTCACCATCCCCACAAGAGGAGAAAACATACTTGATCTCATCATCACGAACATGGGATCAAAATGTTCAACACCGAAGTATACCCCTCACTGGTGAGATCAGATCATAAACTAATCTCGCTGGAGGTCCTCATCCCGCCCCACCTGAAACAAAAAGACCACAGTGAAAAACTTCTCAAAAGCCGATTTCACACTTCTAAAAACTAGTGTGGTCTCCTTTAAGGCCCCTGAGCCAGTGGTAAACATTACTCAAACTGCTGAATCACTTACAAATGCCTTCTACCAGCACCTACAGGACTGCATGGATCAGGCAATCCCAAACAAAACTAAGACTCTCTGTACCAAAGGCAAGCGTCCAGTCTGGTGGACCCCAGCCATAAACAAGCTCTACAACAAAGGAGGAAGCTACTACAAGATAGAGCAAAATCCTTGAAAGGTAAGACACCTTTGATCATTATAAGTAAAAAACTAAGAGCTCTCATAAAATCATCCAAGGCAAATTTTGAGAGAAAAATGGCCAAGGACTCTAAAGAGAATCATAAGGCCTTCTTTAGCTATGTTAGAAACCTAGGAGGAAACTCCCAGATATGCTCAGAATTAGTTCAAAATGATGTGAAAATTACTGAACCTACACACATTGCCAACATACTGGCTGACAGGTTCAGTGCAAACTTGTCCCAAAGGAGAGATATCTATTCCAGAGGATTGTAGCCCCCAAACATCTCCAACGCCCAGGTGAGAACTGCCCTCACTAAGGCAAAAACACAGCATCCATGGGACCGGATGGTGTCCCCGGCTGTGTGCTTCATGAACTCAACGAGGAATTAAACCCACAGTTAGGACAGCTGTTTAATCTTAGCCTCACCTCAGGATACATACCCAAGGAGTGGCGCCTGGCGACTGTGGTCCCACTTCATAAGGCGGTGCCTCCACAGACCCTGGAAATTACCGCCCCATTAGCTTGACAAGCCTCATCTGCAAAGCCATGGAGAGGATCATAATGGAACTCATAAATAAAGACATAGGGAACTTGCAGACTTTGGATCCAACCCAGTTTGGCTTTGTCAAAGGCAGATCCTGCCTCTTAAACCTGGTTGACTTTTGAGACAGTCACCAAGGCCATTGAGGAGGGAAAGGCAGTCCATACAGCCTACCTCGACCTGGCAAAGGCCTTGACACAATACCCCACTCAGGTATCATCGAAAAACTCATCAGCTTGAATGTAAACCCATACATCACAAGATGGGTTGCAAACTGGCTAAGTGACAGAACCCACAGGGTCAGAGTTGCTGGAGCCATGTCAGACTCAAAGCCTGTCACAAGTGGTGTCCCACAGGTCAGTCCTGGGTCCACTCTTGTTAGGCATCTACTTTTCTGAAGTACAAGCAAACACAGGAGGGTTATGGCTGACAAAGTTTGCAGATGACTGCAAACTGGGCCATAGTCGAAAACACATCTGACACAGATATCCTCCAGAAGGGCCTCACAGAAGCGGATAACTGGTGCCAGAGCCATGGCCTGAAGTTAAACGCCAAAAATGCATAGTCATACCCTTGGGAAAAACAAGGTTACCCTAGCTACCATATAGGTGGCAATCCACTGAGCACAGAAAAAGTCATCAGAGATCTGGGGACCCAGGTTGACAGTAGCCTTCGTTTGACACTCATGTTGCTAAAGTAGTTAGGAAAACCTTCTATATCACCCACCTGATCATGAAGGGATTCACATCTAGATCAAGGGAGGTCATCGTCCCTCTGTACTCATCACTCATTAGACCTATGATTGAGTACAATGCCCGTTCGAATGTATCTGACCAGACACCTGCTGCAGCTTGAAAGGCCCCAAAAGTTCCTCACCAAAAGGATAAAGGGTCTCAAAATATGTCTTATGCTGCCCGACTGAAAGAACTCCAGCTCTATTCAGTCTCATACCGCTTGCTCAGAGGTGACCTGTGCCTGACATATAAGGCCATGTCAAACCCAGATTTGATGAATATGCTTCACCTCAAAAATCTAGATCCCTCAGAACCACAAGGGCGGGAGACTTAAACCTTGACACGGTTATAAATAGAACATGCTGGAGGGACAGATTCATCACCCAGAGACTCCCTATGCTGTGGAACAAAATCCCGGTACATGTGAGGCAGAGCACCTCTCTGGCCTTGTTCAAGAGGAATCTTGACCAATGGATGGGAGATTGCAGATATACCCCAGGGATTACTTCAGTGTCACTGCTTGACAGAGGCACAGCAAAAAGATAGGCATAGTTTTTATTCAAACTAAAGGGGTGGCGAAAGCCACATAACTATGGGCTAGGCTTATAAATGCCCTTGGGCAGATAGCCTAGTATGAACCTATGAACCTATGAAAGTGGAGAAGTAAAAGAAGAAAAAGCCAGTGCAGAAAACTAAACAGGCAAATGTGTATGAGAAGGCACTTTAGAAAAAAAGATCTATTTCATATTTTTTTCTCGCTCTGTTAACCTTTAGCATATGCCCATGTATTCCTACTGTGTTAAACCTTCAGAAATGTGTATCTAAATCCTTTGCTCTCTTGGAATATTATTGTACTATTACTATTATTATCTTTGCGTAGCTTTTCTCCCCGGGCCTCCGCTAAAAATGGACATGTATCCAGTCGGACTATCCAGGTCAACAAATGTAAAATAAAATAAAATAAATGATCCAATTCCATTTAACACTTTAAAGTTTATAAATACCTAAGCTTATATTAAACCATATTATTAAAAATCTAAATAAAAATAAACCACTTAAAGATGAACTGCGTAACCAGGAGCTTCACTACCTTTATTAGACTCTTAATAAATTCAATAAACTAAATTAAAAAATACTTTTTATGTATTATAAAAAGAACCAGAGTTTTAGTGTATTAAAATGTGTATATAAAAATATGCATATTTATGAATTACAAAGCTTTAAATATATTTGTATTGTTATAATAGAGACTTCTATATTTCATGGAACCTCATTTTTAATATACTTTTTTTGGAAAGACTGTCATTTAACCAAGGTGTGTTGTTAGCATCTAACATTATTTGCCAACACAACCCTCATTTTCCAATAAAATTTCTACATCTCCCCCTCTCAAGTCTGGAACACCTGATCAATGATAAAAAATAAAAACTTATTAAAAGTCATACATAATATAGAGTACCTGTATGATGCCATTTGTAGCTCTCATTTTCTTAACATCCTGTAGATGTTCAAATTCTTTTACCCTTCTCTTAGTTCTTCCCACATAAAACCCAGTACATGACACACTGGTTGCCAAGTAAACCACTCCTGTTGTGTTACAATTAATGTGCCCTGGGCTCCCTGTAGTCTTGTGATAATTTTGGTAAGACAAAACAGCTTAGTAAACTTGTGTTGTGTTTTGTTTTATGCAATAGATATTGGTTAAAGTTATACTGGCATAGAGTATCACTTCTGGCATCTCCTAAGCCACACATTTTATTTTGGTTCATTAGTTTATCTCATTCTTGGTGTGACTGTTTTGAGTCTTTGGTGTCATTACAGATTTTACCAGCATGGTGAATTCACATAGCCAGCATCCTGGAGAACTTCTGCTTTTATTAGAACAGCTGTGGAATAATGTAAGGGGACCTCAGGCTAGCATTTCTGGTTTAGCAACTAGTGAAAGAAGACATTCTGATGAGTGCAATTTTGGTCTGCACCACAAAACCCCCCCATAATGGAATATCAAAGTTTATTTACACAAAGAAGTGAAGGATAAAATGGAATGGAATAGAATTAATCATATTCTTTTGAAAACTGGTTAAAACAGTATGATGTACAACATCAGGAGGTGATTTCTCACGACCATTTAAAAGTCAGATAAAGACTTTTGAACAGATGTTACTACAGTATAGAAACTTGCAAGTGGACAACTGCTACTTAGACAGTATTAAAACTGAGAGGGTCCCAAGGGGTTTAAGGTTTTGCAAAATACGCCACGGGACACAGCCTTTTATCTGTTTTTCACAGTCCGCTTTCAGAATTAATTGGCCAAGCTGGAATTGACAATGAGACTCATGATAAAAGAAAATAGACACAAATTAAGCAAAACAGATCATGAAATTAAGGTTTTGAATGCAAATTTGGAAAAAGACTTGTTGTTTAGTGTTTACAAATGTAAATACAAAAGCATTTTTAGGAAAATAGATAGGGTTACTATGGAGAACAATGAAAAAAAGCAAAAAAGTTTTTATAGGGATAAGAATAAATATGAAACAAAGACAACTTATCCTAACCCTGTAACTAAGAACATTATATATGGGAGGAACCAATCTGATGTAAATGGATACATTGTTCCTTTTTCAATAATACTGAGCAAAATACTGATCAAAGCTGGAACGGTGATAGTGTTAATCAAGGAGAAACCACCTTTGCTGATAACTGTTTGGACCCTGTGGGGCCTCGCAGATCAGAGAGACTAGCAAACCGAACTACGGAGACAGGGCCCCAGTATCGGTTTCAGAAGGAGAAAAGGAAATGGAAGGGAAGGAAAAGAACAGCAGATAAAACAAGAGGCAAAATTGTTAAGAATGTGATGAAATATAATGAATTTAATAGTTTTTTTTTTTAATTTTAGTCACTTAGATGTTGATGAAAGTTATGAGTCCCTGTTCAAAAAAGGATTCAAATTTGAGCCTGGATTTAGAACTGATGTGGTTAAAACTATTATCAATTAAAATTGTTTACACGTAAATTGAATATGAGGATATTTTTGATAAGAAAGAAAGTCCTATAATTTATAATATGGATGTTTAATAAAAAAAAGAGAGTACTTTTATTCCCCCCCAACAACCTTCTTATTTCCACCTTTATAAATGTATGTGGAGACCAAACAAGGAAGCTATAAGGCAAAAGGAAGGGGAGTTTTATTGATAATTTGACAAATCAATAGCGCAATTTATTAAATAGCATAATAGTTATAAAATGTGATAAGGGGGGGGCTAGTGTTAATGGATTACTCAAGTAGGATGTATGACATACTTAATAAGGATAATGTATACAGGAGGGTATCAAAAAATGAAGTCAACATTTTGTATGGTACATTAAATTACTATCTAACAGAGATGAAGAATCAGGGATCCACAAAGACATTAATAAACCTCCACTTAAACCAATACTTGGATGCACATTTGTCAAAAACATTTTAGCTGCAATCATAAATATGAAATAAGAATTTTGATTATATATTATGGGATTCCTGGTATTTACCTGAGAAGGTTAATAACCTCAAATTCAATAACAACATTCTATTTGTTACAACAGATGTTATAAATGTGTTTTCTGTTATTCACACAAAACAGGGTTACAGTTTTTTATTGATGCAATAAGTGACCTGACTGAATGGGACAACAGGGATATCTTTTTAATGGTGAATTTATGGACATGGTTTTGAAAAACAATTTTGTGTTTTTTGAAGGTGAATTTTTTCACCAAAGTAGTGAAGTTGTAATGAGAGTGAAATGCACCCCAATTATTGCTAATACAGTGTTAGCAGCATGGGAAAAGCAAACAGTCTTTAATTTACCATTATTTGTATATGTTTACACCTACTACAGATTTTTAGACAATATTCTAATTTTATGGCATGGAAATGAAATACAATTGGATGAGATGATTCCCTTAATATTTCTGATTTTTTGAAATTTACTTACAACAAAGCTGTGACAGGATTATCTAGATATTACTCTATACAAAGATCTTTCGTAAAGAAACCTTTTCTAATGCTTATTTACATTTTGATACCGGTCATCCTATGTCCTTGAAAAAGAATATAGTAGAAGAGCAGATGGTGTGTTTATCTAGGTTGATTAAAGATGATCAAATACTTAAAACTGAGATTCAAGGTTTGATTACAATGTTTAAAGAAAGAATTACCCAAATGAAATGTTTGAAAATATAAGGGAAGTTATACTTCAAGGAAGGAAATTTAAAAGTGCCCCTATTTTGTGGGCTTCTAGTATAATGAGTTCAGATAGTGAGTGTACAAAATCTAGAACAGAAGCTATGGTGGTTCCTTATAATGATGAAGCTCACAATATTGTTAAAAGCTTAAAACCTAACTGGAACTTAATTTTCATGCAGGAATTAAAAATGAAATTAGTTGATACACATTACACCATTTTTAGTAGAGGAAGCGTATTAAAAGAATTGACTGATAAGGATAAGACAGTGAAAGGTAAAAGGTATAGGTCTAGAATCTCTATGTGTGGTAGGTTTAAGATGTGCAAGTACATTAATGACAGTCCTTATGTTATCGTGAACAATTATCACAAGACTATAGGGAACACAAGTCACATTAATTGTAAAACAACAAGAGTGGTTTACTCCGCAACCTGTGTGTCGTGTACTGCATTTTACGCGGGAAAAACTAAAAGAAGGTTAAAAGACAGAATTTATGAGCATCTACAGGATATTACGAAAATAAGAAATACATATGCATTATACAGGCCACTCTATATTTTGTATCACTTTTAATACGTTTTTATTTTTTATCATTGATAAGGAGGTTCTGCACTTGAGAGAGGGAGATGTAGAAAGTTTACTGGAATATAAAGAGTTGTGTTGGCAAATAAGGTTAGATGCTAACAACATAACAAATTTGTTTGTGTCTTTCGGCTTTTCCTGGTTAGGGGTCGCCACAGCGGAACTCCGGTCTGCTAATGATTGGCAGTTGATTTTTACGTACCGGCTTGCCAGGCCTGACGCACAACCTTCAACGAAGGTACGCCCATTCACACAGGTTTCCACGCAGAAGACACTCTAAGCTGACAATCAAACCGGACAGCGTCTTACTGTGAGGCGATAAATGACACTCTTTCCATAAAATGTTAAAATGAGGTCCCATGAAATATAGAAATTTATATTATTACAGTATAAATATACTTAAAGTTTTATAATTCATAAATATAGATATTTTTATATACACATTTTAATACACTGGTTCTTATAATAATACATAAAATGTTTTTTTTTCTAAATTTTGTTTAATTTATTAACAGTCCAATAAAGGTAGTGTAGGTCTTGGTTACTCACTTCATATTTAAATGGTTTGTTTTTATTTAGATTTTTAAGCTAATAATGTGGTTTAATATCAGGTTTAAGTACTTATAAACTTTAAAGTGTTAAATAAATGGAAGGAAATCATTAATATGCAATTTAAGGTTGGATTTGATTGGTTGTTCTATTTCTACAAATAGTTGCTTGCTTTTCAAAATGTATACAATGAAGCAGTTC